>NC_142500.1:10964102-11141602 GCF_965113065.1 Corylus avellana | reverse complement strand
AAAGCATCTGATCTGCGTTCTCGAGGAGCTGAGAATACTCCAGGATGTAGTTAACCCGGCCTTGCTGCTTTGGGCTCAATGCAGGACATTCCTTCCCAACAGTAGAAAGGGAAGTAAGAACGTATGAGGCTGGATAAAAGGAGAAAGGAGGAAGAATTGAAAACACTTACAGCTTTCTCAGGAGACTCCCCATTCCCGGGGAACAGAATGCTGCAAGGGTAGAGCCTCGAACGTCGACACCTCCCAATTCCCAGATATGTAAAAAAACTGCTCCGCCCACTATTTGTTGTTGGAGAAGGTTTTCCCGAGCTCGATAAATTGGTTCTTCTCGCGAACCATGAAGGTGACCGTCTCGGAAGTGAGGTAAAAATGAGGCCCAAATATGTTAAAAAATTTGGGGATCGATAGGGTCTTTCCCAGGAACACAGAAGGCAACAACCGAAGGGTGGCCATGAAATAACGCCAGCCGTTTGGCATAAGTTGCACAGGGGCTACCCCCGAAAAGGACAACATTTCTCTCACTATGGGAGAGAAGGGCAGATGAACTCTTGCCATGAACATACGTTCACGAATGAAGATTTCCCCAAGACCACCAACCATTCCAGTAGAGCCATCTGGAAAATGCAACGAAACCGATGAGGGTATGTCATAGTTGTGACAGAGCACCCTCTCATCCTCCACCGAGAGGTAGGGTCTTTGTCGGCGCGCAAAGTCTAGGCGCAAGGATGAAGGAGATTCTTTGCCAACTGGACACACTCTGGCTAAAGAGCCGCCTGAGCGGCGAATCAAAGGAATCTCCGATGATTGCTCATTGGAGATTTCGTCAACCTGTACTAAAAGCTTCTGAGAAGACATGACCACTGGGAAAATCAAATGCTCTAAGATTTAAGAAACGGATGGAAATCTAGAAGGCTTGAACGACGAAGATCGGAGGCAAAATCTTTATAGGATGAGAAACCTCGGACAAGGCGCAAGGCATTCAATGCAAAAACATCACGAGTCTAACAGTCACGCCTGAACCGAAGAGACTCAAGCCAACTTTCCCTTCAAATAACGTAACCATAGGAACCGTTCGCTAATCGAAATCTGTTTCGATAGTTTTTGAATCACACCCAGCAGAACACGTGGATGAGCAACAACGCATTTACGTGGATGAAGACAAAAGATTTGGAAATCGAAAGATTGCAACAAATCTCAGAATATCCAGGACGTGCAAATGTCAAGTTCCATAAATGGTTAAGACGCCAAGGAAAACGGCTACAGGGAACCAAGCAGGGAAAAACACTTGAACGGTCCACCCTAAGAAAAAAAAAAAAAAAAAACCACCAGAAGATCAAAAGTTTAAATTCTCTCCTCCCAAAGTCTGGACAGAAGGAATTCGGGGGGTAACTGTTACACATAAACCCATCGCCTGAGCCTCGGGTCAAGGGCCCATGAGCCCAAGAAAACCCGGTATATCCAAATGGGCTCACCGAATGCGCCCAATACAAAGCAATGGATACAATATCATTCCCTACGCTCTCTGACAGCCAAAGTCCAGGCATGGGATCACAGTGAACCTCCCACACTTAATGTCCGGATACATTTACAAGGCTCAGCAAGCCCACGCCTAGCAAGATCACTGGGACGGTTACGGTCCTACTCTTAAAGACGTCTCACAGGTACAAGCTATCCTCGGATCAACATATGTAATGGCCTTCTACCGGTCATAAGGAAAGGGAACACAAATATTAACCCTCCCGGCTGTTACCACCTCCACATGTTCAACTATAAAATGCCTCACTACAAAGGTATGAGGGACCACGAATTGGCTTACTAAGCTAAGATACATACTGACTTAAGCATCGGAAGAGGAACTGCTAGCCAACACCCGGCATATCCTCTTAACGTATGCTCTGGTTTTGTAGATTTACTAAAAGACTCACAGAAAGGCAAACCACGAGAGGCGTAGCTTGAAGACTTGGGCCCCCTTGAATTCACCGTGCCGAAAACTGCTTCCACAATGTCCTTATCAGTAATTTGGCCATGAAATCGCAAGTATATGCTAATATTATATAAACGCTCAATTAATAATAATAATAATAACAATACTAATAATAATAAAAAGTACATTTTAACATGTTTTTCCAAACACCTGTACAATTTTAAAAAGTAGCAATTTCAAAAACACTATTTTTAAAAAAGCTATTTTTAAAATCACAATCCCAAATAGGCTCTTACAAAAGCCAAAGAATTCTCAAGATTATTCAAAAGACATGTTTGCTTCGTCTTATCTCAAGTGGTACAAGCTTAATTTGTGCTTCTCTCATGTGGTGCCACCTATGAAGTATCCAAGTTCAAGACAGGTCTCAAAGGAGTGACTAGGATATTCATTATCTTTTTCATTTATTATCGATTGTTATTTTGAACCTTGGGGACAAGGTTCTTTTAAGGGGAAATGAATGTTAGGGATTTGATTTTATTTAAGATTAGTTTAAATTAGTTTTGTTATTAGTAATTTTAGATTAGAGATAAACATGAGTGTATTTGTATTTCAATTATCAAGTTATTTATTTTATAGTCAATATTGCATTAGTTATCGTTCTAGCTAGGAATTTATCTCCAAAAGAGTGTAGAAGTTCTAATTCAAGTCTTTAGAGCATTCTCAGCAGATTCCCTATAAGGTAGTCTATTTCTTAAGTTTAAGGAATATGTCTAAAAAATCGCAAAAAAAGTCCTATAGCAGACTCCCTAAATGAACCCTAAACATTATGATTGCTACAGTAGAACCCAATGCTTTGAGTTCCACTATTGCAATCCTTATGATTATTAAAATAAATAAAAAATGATTCTCTCTCGTCTCTCCTCTCTTCTTTCATGAGTCATGTATCACAATTATCTCTCATCTCTCCTCTCATATATATAATATAATTAAAAAAACAAATATTTTAATGATATAGGGAATGATTATGGAAGCTATTGGGGTGTATTTTGACATAAGGAAACAAAAAATAGTTTAGATCCTTAAATGTAGGGAAAATAACGAGGAAGTTGCTGTGAATGTCACTGTAAAGTTCCTATTTAAAGGATGATTATTTTAATAGAAATGAATCTGAAAATTAATCACAAACCTTGTGTTTGAAAAGGGTTTTAGGTTTGAGAAATGTTAAAGGTACTAAATTTTTTTATGTTAGTATTGTAAACAAACAAATTAATGTCTAACACCAAACCACTCGTAAATTCTGTGTTATTTTCTTTATATTGCTTCCAGTATTATTTCCGTAATTTGGTTTTCCCCACAAACTTCAACATGTCATCCAATCCTAATAATTATTTCAACAGAATCTTTGAACTTAGGACTAGAAAAACAAACAACTAACCACCAAGCCACAGAAGATTCGAAGGTATAAACACCTACTTTTTTCTTCTTCTTTTTTTTTTCTCTATTCAGGTATAAACACCTACTTGAGTTGCAATATTGCATACCTTTTCTCTTCTCTTCCTCTTACAATGAGATGTAAAGCCTTCAAGTTAAAAAAATATATATACAGTAGGAACAAACTTCAAATCCCCAGGAAGTTTGCACCTTAAGTACCGCATGTAGAAAGCAAAATTACAAACGTATGGTGAAGCACATGCACCTAGAGGTGCAGAACAAATGTAAGCAGTCTTACAATGCTTAAACCAAACATTATCAATACCAGTACAATGACAGTAACAACTACAATGATATGCGAAAAAGTGTCAAAAGTTCTATACATAAAAGATCTGTACATGCATGCGGTGGTGGATCGAGCCACATGAGGGCTTTCATATTTTTATTTTATTTTTTTTAGGGAAACTTTACATACCCCCTTTAAACTACCACCCAATAGACTATGTCCCTCCCAAACTTTCAATTGTGACAATGTCCCCTCAAACTACCAAAAATTGTCAATTTTCTCCCCAATGACAAAACTACCCCTAGTAAAATGAAAACAAAAAATACTAAAACTCCTAGAAAAACCTATAAAAATAAAAATAAAAAATAAAAAATTTCGTTTTTTTTTTTTTGGGGGGGAGGGGGGTTATAAATTCTTTAAATAAAAATTTCAGTTTTAAAAAAAACTAACAATTTTCATTTAAAAAAATAAAAAATTTCGTTTTCTAAAACAAAATTTTAAATTTTTTAAAATAAAAATTTCCATTTAAAAAAATTTTGCGTTTTTTTTTTTAAAAAAAAATTAAACATTTTCTCTTTAAAAAATCATTTTCTTTTAAAATAAAATTTTCATTTTTAAAAAAATATTACTATTATTTTAATTTATATGGGTATTTTTGTTTTATTGAAAAATATATAGGGGTATTTTTATATTTTTGCTAACCTTGGGGAAACATTGTCAACTTGGTGATAATTTGAGCAAGGTATGTGGACTTTACCAATTTTTTTAATTTTATAATTAAGGTTAGAAAATAGCCTCTACACATTTGTCATTTAAAAAAAAAAAAAAAAAAAAAACGCTTTTAAAAGAGAGGCTCACTTTGTGTTTTGAAAATCAATGTCTTTTTTTTTTTTTTTTTTTTTTTAATCACTCTAAAGTTTTTTATTGAATTATTGGTAGCAAACTTCTTTCTATAGTGAGTAAATAAGGCAAAATGATATATTATTTTGGTTGCATCACCCATGAAGCACTATTTGCTACTTAGATAATATTATAAGATTCATATAAACTTAGCTTCTAGAAAATTTTGAAAGATATATGTTTAAAAAAAAAAATTGGGTAGTGTTCAAAATCAAAGCAAAAAAGTAAACACTTGTCATGTATATAATTTATTTCATGATTATATATATATATATATATATATATATATATATATATATATATATATCTCTGTGTGTGTGTGTGTGTGTTTCTACTGTATAATTGTTTATTTGTTGTTTATCAATGGTTATTTCTTATGTAATTGTAATTTAAAAATTTAGGTTCTTAAATCATAATATCAAAATTAAAAACTATCTATCCAAAAGAAAAGAAGTTGACATTTCAAAATGTAATAAACCTTTGTAAAAATGATTTTAGTGACGAAACTTCAAATCTGAAAGGGTTGCTAAATAATATTATTCAAAAGGTTGTAAAAATCTAACGGTTGCAGTTAAAAAATATTCTTTTTTTTATTATTACTATTTTAAATTGCATTTATTATATTGTAAAATTGGCCCCTACAATAGTAAATTTCCGGCTCCGCCACTGCATGCATGGCACGAAAGCCACAACAATTTTAACTATATTACTATAAGGTTCAAGCTCATCTAATGTTACTGTTTATATATACAAGTAAATACAAGGCAACATATTTGCATACTTCATTTGAAAAAATTATTTGCACAAATATTAAAGATGAGGCTCATTATGTATATTTCTGTCCATTTTAAAGATAACTTAGGTACTTAGAAAACTTTTGTTCTCTCTCACTCCTGAAGGACTAATATGGAATTTTGTACACAAGACCAAAGGTCATTATTCCCTTTGCAATGTTTAATCAAATGTTAGACTTCTTTTAGTTTTGGGTAAGTAATTTGAGTAATGAGGTGATGAGAAGATGAGAGCATAAGATAAACCTCAATGTTGGTTTGGAATTTTGACACTGGTTTATCAAATTCCTTTTTTTTATAGAAACTACTAATTAAATAAAAAGAGATAAAAGAAATAGAATAAACACATAAATCTTAGGTGGTTTAGCCTATGGCCTATATCGCACGGTAAAGCCTTATTGGCTACATTTTCCTTGATATGTGATTTTTAAGTACATGGTGTAAGAATATTATTGACCAATCTCTTGATGGAAGGATTTACTCCCGTTAGGGTGGAAATCCGATGGAGGATCAAAGAGAAAGAAGAATAAAAAAAAATGCAATGTTATTAAACTATTCTGATCTCCACTCTATTTATAGAGTGCAATGCAACTCTTCATGGGGATGGTTAGGTGTGGGGATGACCACACTTAGAATAGTGTGATCACCCCATGCACCAACATCTCCTACTTGATCACACTATAACATTTGGTGATAAACTCTAGCTGAGCATGATTACTGTTGGGAATAAATTCATACTGCAAGCCTATCAGATTTCAGGGCTCAAAGCCAACAGAGCTATTTGATTAAATAGTAGGAGATATAGTTTAAATAAAGCTCTATTGGGATAAAGCAATCCTAATCCAAGAAGGAGCTCAAGTCTAATCCAATCTCTCAAGACTCCCAATTCAACTCAAGTAAGGAGATGCAATCCAATTAGAGCTTTATTGGATAATCCGGGTTATAGATTATCCAATTGAAAGCTTATCTAAAAGAGCCCAAATCCAATCACAACTCTCAGGACTTTTAGATTAACTCAAAGAAGAGCTAGTTCAAGTCTATTTCAACTCTTCATGAGATAACTCTTTAGAGAGCTAGTTCAAGTCTATCTTAACTCTTCAGTTCAAGCCTACTTCAACTCTTAAGCCTATAAATAGGCCCCTACAAAAGGTATAGATATATTCTGAATTCTCTCATACTCTCTCATAATTTGAGATTTCTCTTTGAGATTTGTTTATCAAATTGCTCTTCTCTAAGGAATTGACTTACGCATCTGAGTGTCCCCTGCATAGTGGCCAGTGGATCTCTTGACGCTCTTAACAAGCATATTCCAGATTTAGCACACACACACTGCGACGAATGTGCAACTCACACCATACTGGAAACAGTTAGGCAGAAATTTGCTCTAATAGTTACCATGGTAGTAATAATTTTTCCCCATGCCAACTCTCATTTGTAAAACCTACAGATTAATGTCAGATCATGACATGGCTACACGTGCACACGTTCTCATCATCTTATCTGACTGCATCATTTACCATATAGTTCCTTACTAATAGCATATCAAGGATGACTTCATTTCGCTATCTTTCAAACGAACGACATCAATTCTCCATGATTGGGAGTATAGTCCACACCCATTCTACAATTGACGACTTTAGCCATACACAAAACCATCTGTCGACCTACGCTAAATTTTCGATCAAGTACTTCCTTTAAAGCCATTATTCTTGTGGTTTTCCTTGATGCACCTTATTTGTGTCTTTTTACACTCTCTGAGCATAGATATTATCTAATCTCAACATAATGCATTTCAGTGGACTTTACATTTATGTGGGATATAATATCCACACCTCATCAGTGTCATCTGCCCTTAACTAACCAATTATTTTCCCATTAGGCAGAAGTCCATAAAATCGTTCTTTTAGGCATTGCCGGATCCTTCCGACTATGCATCAACCCATGTAGCTATCACCTAGGTGTTTTTCAATTCCATTGTTGCTACATGTCCTCTGAATTTATCCAGAGGCAACCCTTTGGTCATAGGATCGGCTACCATCTATATTGATGAAATAAAAAATTTAACTTTTATTTCACCTCTCTCCACTATATATTGAATATAGTGATAACTTCTATTGATGTGTTTGTCTTTGGAGCTATGTGCTCCACTTTTTATTAAAGAGATAGTAGACGTATTATCACAAAACATATTTATTGGTCTTCTAGGTGTACCTAAATTAAATTGTCGACAAAAAATTAAATCCAAACCAAATTACTTACCATTGTGTTGCATGCAATGTACTAAGCTCCATTGTGAACGGCGCAACACAACCTTGTTTCTTTCTCAAACCAAGAAAAAATCGTTCTACCAAATAGGAATATGCATACACTTGTAAATTTTCCTTCATCTACATAACCTACAAAACTTGCATCACAATCCAACTACATTAGAAATGTCGTGCCTAATTCTTGTCATAACATACATGAGGATGCCCATAGCCTGGGCATAGGGGTCATTTCCATTTCTTTGTTATTTTCTCCTCATTTCTCGGGCACATAGTCTCTTTGCCCTTCACAGACAAGTGTGCTCAAAACTTTACAATTCTCCAAATTGTACCTTTTGAACACTTTATCCAAATAGTTTTCGATCCAAAAAACAATAATCCTGAATTTTATGCCCAAAAACTCTTATACCGAGAACATGAATGTCATTATACATGTCTTTCATTTCAAATTCGGATCCTAAGAATGTCTTTTATTTCATTCACCATATCTAGACAATTACCAGCTAACAATATATCATTAACTTATAATGGCTATGTTATTAACTAGTCTTGGCACTTGTACGTTTAAACATAGTGATTTAACGGACTCATGTCATGTCCTATTTCCAATATAACTTGGTGGAACATCAAATACCACTGTCTAGAAGACTATTTGAGTTTATATAGGGATCTTTTAACTTGTAGACTCATGTCATCTGTACTCAGAACATAATGGTCCATGAGTATACTTGACAGTTGCCTTTATCCCTTACTCCCACTGTTTTGAACATATGTCTCTTGTTCATCTTGTAATTGAGTATCTTGTGGTTCTTGACACTGAGGATCTACATCTTGTAAAAGTTAGATCTTTTCTATAGGAGTAATTTAATTGGTATTTCGAAGAAAGATAGCATCCCTACTTTCTATCAATCATCTCTCATAATAGTAGATTTTGTACCCTCTACCATTCTCTGTGTATCACATAAACCTGCATTCCCTGATTTTGCTTTTCCAACTTATCCCTTAAAGGTCTCAGAATAAGTACATGTGCCTTACAATCTTATACATTGAGATTTTCAACATTTTTCCTTAGGCCTATCCAATATTCATAGGGTGTGAGTAGTGAAAAATTGGTCTTAACTCTGATAAGAATGTATGCTGCAATGGATAAAGCCTTTCCCAGAAAATGAATAGGTAAATCAGCATACACATTTATGGATTTTAACATATCCATTAGAGTTATATTCATCATTCTGCAATGTCATTTACCGTAGGCATATAAGACATTGTATATAAATGACTTATTCCACTTTCCTTGCAGAAAGAATCAATAGTCTTATACTCACCTCCCCTATCATTATTCATGCTCTTTATGGACGTTCCCAATTGATTTTCTACCTTCAAATTGTTTTCCTTGAATTTATCAATTGATTCAAACTTATGTCTGAGAAGATATATATTCTCATATATTGAATAAACATCAATTAATGTAATAAAGTATTTAATTCCTCCCTGTCTTAGTTCTTAAATGTCCACATGTATGGCAATAGATTACTTCCAACAAATCTAATGATTTTCAATGTTATGAAAAAGACTTATTTGTCATTTTTCCTTAATACATAATTAACATGTATTAAAAACCTCATAACTAACTTGTGGCAATAATCCATTTTTACTTATTCTGATCATTTTATTTTTATTTAAGTTACATAATCTTAAATGTCATCTATAAGAACTATTTACCAACACATTCAAACAACCAGATATCAAAACTGTATTATCAACTTTAAACAAGTTCATGTTATCCACATTTTCACCCTTTATTGGTGTTTTCCCTTTACTTATAAATACTTTCTTAGACTTGAATTTTATCTCATATCCTTTTTATCTAATACATACACTAATATTAGATTTATACACATGCTAGGCACATTTAAAATATCATACAGAACAATGATTGATCCAATGACATAAAACTTACATTTTCTTTTTCCAATATGTTCATGTAAGTGATGTTGCCCATGTATACTTTGTGCTCCCAACGGCCTATTCTCTGAAGTCTACAAAAGATTATCGACCTCTTGCTATATGTCTTGTCGCAACTGAATCTATCTATCAAGAATTTGTGGTCGAATTCACCATCATCACTTTAATTACTTGCCATTTTCTTTTAAACTTCTCGAGTTGTCTTTCATATGTTGGCATATGCGAGATTTGTGCCATAGTCTAACTATCATCAAATTGATAGATATCCCTTCTCTCATGGGGCAATTCCTCGGTCGGTGTGTCTGTTGGTTCTGGCATGCATGGGGCAAAACACGGGTTGAGAACCACTTCAAATTGTGGCATGGGCTTGGTCTTGGAATTAGCCTTCCACTACTCTCTATATTTTAATACATTAAGCAGGTGGCAATTTCGAATGAAAATTTGATAACCTATTGGCTCAGGCATGGCATCCGACTCAAACGGTGCGAGTTCGAGTCCTACAGATTACACCTTTTCATCAAAAACGGTGCAAGTTCTCTGTATGTTAAAAACCAAATAACCTTTTCAAAAAAAAAAAAAAACCAAATAACCGACTAAGGGATTGAACTGGTGCCTTCACCTTTGCAATTCTCCTTCGCAGAGCCACAACTATTACGCCAAGCGCAATCAATGTTTGATTTTAACCAAATCGAATAATAAACCGTGTTCAAATTTGTTCGAATCTCTTCCACACAGATTACTTGCGATGATGTGCAAATTTCAAACAACCGAATAAATATAATTGCAATTTGAAAATGTAAACGTCAAACAACTTGGTTCACGTTGATCGGATAAACCAACACATGAAGTCATTTCAAATTCTCTTTTATTGTCTTCCATAACCTTGCTCTGATATCATTGTAAGAATATTATTGAACAATCTATTGATGGAAGGATTTACTCCCGTTAGGGTGGAAATCCGATGGAGGACTAAAGAGAAAAAAGAATCAGAAAATGCAAGAATTCAATAATGTTATTAAACTATTCTGATCCCCACTCTATTTATAGAGCGCAATGGAATTCTTCATGAAGAGTTGCATTGCTTCTCTTTTAACTATAACCTCCAAGGTCCCCAAGAGGTAGCTCAATCGGGTAGGACCATGCCTAATGAAGCGGAGCTCACTAGTTCGAATCCCCCTCCCCCTCTTGTGCGAACATGTCAAAAAAAAAAAAAAAAAACAAAACAAAAAAAACTATAACCTCCAAGGAAGTTATCACCTTCCATGGGGATGATTAGGTGTGTAGATGACCACACTTAGAATAGTGTGATTACCCCATGCACCAACACATAGCTCTATTTATAGAGTTTTAGTGTGATTTCAAACACAAAATAAATCCATTGAATTAAGGGTAATTAATTACAAATCAAATCCTCATTAATCACAAATCAATTCCACATTAATCAAAGAGGAATGATAGAGACACAACTTTTTTTCTTTTCTTTTTAGCACAACTTTGGCCAAACTTTTCTCTTATGTGGTCATTTTTTTTTTAAATAAAATAAAATATGAAAACAATATATGAAGTAATAACATCCTCTGTGGTCATTTTTTTATTTGGTATTTTTTTTTTTAAAAAAAAATATTGTATTTTTCTTCATAAAAATGGTCTTTTTTTTTTTAAATGGTCATTATTCTAAAGAAAAAGACCATTTTGTTTTTTTTTTTTTAAAAAAAAAAACAAAATACCAAATAGAAAAGGACAACATAGAATAATATTACTTCCGAATTTTTTTTTTTTTTTTTAAAAAAAAAAAAAAATGACCACATAAGACAAAAGTTTGGTCAAAGTTGTACTAAAAAGTTGTGTCTCTATCATTTCTCTCAATCAAAATGATTTATATCCTTAACACTTTTAACATTATTTTTTACATCTTATGGTTTGTGTTGTGCCAAATACTACCTAATTTAATAGATAATATTTAGTACGTTTTAACTCGCAAGTGCACAAGATCAAAACAATAGTATAGTAGGCAAATACGAGATCATTCCCACAAGGATTGGTAAATTATGTTTAGAAGTAATTTCCTATTTCATTAAAAGATAAACTCAATTGTCACGATTGAGTTAACATAATAAAATAAAAGATAAACAAAACTAAAAAAAAAATTAGGGTTTTGATATCTACTACTAATCAGACTAATTAAGATAACAATATGCCAATGCGCCAATTATATCGATATAATTAATGTTTGCCAACCTAAGGGCATGGGTGTCTACTCCTTAAGCTATTGATTTTCCTGAGCAACGAATTAGGCATGGGTGTCTACTCTAATTCTTTTCTTTCTTAAAGGATTTAGCATGTGTGTCTACTAAGTTGTTCTTTAAGAAAGCATAAATCTGTGGAAATCGATAACACACGAGGCCGAGGACATGGGTGTCTACTCCCAGTTCCCCTTGTTGATTAACCCAAGAATCCGGTGTGAATGTCTTTTGTTACTCTTATTAAACCCAGGAATCAATCATCCGAATTGATTTAACTAACTAGTCCACACCACATGCATATGTTGGCCAAACAGACAGATATGAGGAATACAAGATAACAGGTATTAATCAAGTTAAAAACACCAAAATATAATTGTAGCAAAGGCCCCAATATTGCAATTATAAAAAGACATGATTAGGGCTTCAATCTAGCCCTAATAAAAATATAAACTACATAACAAAAATAAAAGGGTGGAAAAGAAGAAAAACCCAAACTCCTCTTAATGTAGCCTTCAGTTCCTTTCCAGAGCTTGAGCCTCTTTTCTCCACCCTATTCCTAGAGGCTAAGAGGTCTATTTATAGGCTTTAAAAGTTCTTGTTACACAAGTAAACCTAGAAAATTCGGAGTTTTAAGTCCAAGTCCAATTAGGATAAAGAAAACCTAAGTCCAAATCGGAGTAGGATTGCCCGGAATTGCGGTCTTAACTTGCGGCACGATTTTGACCTTGCGACGCTACGAATTGGGAAAATGATATTTCAAAATGATATGTAGCCCTTTGAGTTATCTTTCCAATTCCACTTGAATCACTCTAATCGGATGTCTGAGCTGAAAGTTATGGTCAAAATACCAAGACATGAGAATCCAATTTTTCATCCAATCCGATTTGACTTCAATGTGAGAAATTCCAAATTGATCATTTCCTCTATTTGATTAAACTTAACCATGATTGGCTAAGCTCAACCATATCTTCTAGGTCTTCCCAATTTTCCCTTTAAGCTTGGAATTTGTCCAAAAACGCTTCTTTTCTTCCAAAAGCCTGTAAAAACATCAAAAACACAAAAATGAAGTAAAATGGCCTAATTAACCAAAACCAAAAGATTAAACATGTAAGTTAAGGGCTGAAATATGAATATTTTAGCACTTATCAGTTTGATCAGGATCTCCTACAATTTTTTAAAAAAATTGTAAATTCTCAAATTATGGAATTTAGGCTGTTTTTATCTATCAAAACGCTTTGAACATGTTACATATTAAAAATATGGCATGTTATAGTTGAACATTTAATATATTTTCATCGGGCTCTCGCTCTCTATATTGTAAAAAAGTTTTGAACCAAAAACTGATTTTTGATTTTTTTTTAAAGAATAAGCGTCTATGCAAAAGTGAAGAAAAAGTATTTTGAGAGAGAAATTTTTTCTGACTACCTTGACAACTTGCCACCTTCTTGATATATGACATTTTCGAACTGTTTTGATGCCTAGAAACGACTTAAATTTTACAATTTAAGAATTTACAATTTCTTTAAAATTGTAGGGGATCCTAATCCCCAATAAGCTCAACTTGTCTACCTAGTTTCCACTACAAAAAATGAATTTTTTTTTTACAGGGTGTTTTTCACATGTTAGGTGGCCTGACACGTCACTAAACTTTATTGACGTGTCATTATTGATGTGTGTCGGGTGTTAAAATTATGGGTGTCAAAAACGAAGATTTTTTTAACATGTCAAAAGTAGCACGTCAAAAAAAGATTTTGATGTGTCATTTTCTGACACGTCAAAATATTTCTAAAGTGGCAAAAAATGCCACGTCAATAAATATTACTAACATGGCAGGAGTGGCACGTCAGAAAATTTTTTGACATGTCAAATTGCCACGTCAACAAATTAATGACGCGACAATTTGACACGTCAAAAAATTTTCTAGACGTGATAGTCTTGTCACATCAAAAAAATTTCTGACGTGTCACTCCAGCCACATCAAAAAAATTTATGATGTGCCGCTACTGCCACGTCAGTAATGGTTGACATGTCAAGAATGGCACGTCAGAAATTTCTTGGCTTGTCATAACTTGATACATAAAAAAAAAATGGTAATTTTTTTTTTTTTTTTGCCTCCCCTATATATTTTTTGAACTTTTTTGGGGTTTTACCCGAATTTTGGATTTAAGCTGATATACAATTTGCATATGTACTACAACCTGATATCCATCGATCCATGCAAATAACATAATACATATCCATCAACGTCGATCACAAACATAAAAGTTCGATGCACATCTAACAAACTATCAACAAAACCAGCTTCAAGACAAAATAAAATTATTTCTGTTATCACAAATAAAGACATATATATATATACATCAAGAAAAATATCACAAATACAATTACATCAACAAAATAACTTATGTACACCAAGTGCGAATGACCAACCATTTGTTCAATCCAAGTCATCATTGATATCCGTAGCATCCTCTCTATAGCCACTACCTGCAAATGATAAAACAAACAATTACCAAACAATATTCTAGAATCTTATCAAGTCTTAATCATTGAGCAACGTCACTGTGTAAACAAAGGTCATCATACTCAACAAATTCAAATTTATATCTACACCCCCAACATATTTTTCGTGATCAAATCAAATAGACATCACATTCTACAAGGACCATAGTGGTCCATCTCACGATACCAAATACTTCAAATGCAAAGCTCTAACTCACATCCACCACCAAACCAACCAAGATATAAACCAAATTCAACAGGATTTGCAAAATCATTAATGACAATCACTACAACATATCCAAACTCTAAATTTAGAAGTGCACATATATATAGGAACAGTTCTAAAACCACATTGACCATTAAAAAATGTCATTACCTGATCCACTATCAATCGACGATCTCACAATCGCAAAGGGTGGGGAAGCTCTGTCTGGCCCTCCCTTATATTAAGTCACCTCTGGCGCGGAGCTCGGCCGCATCATTTCCTCGAGCTGGTGAAAACAGGCCTCAAACATTGCTATTATTTGAGCTTCCTTTTCTAAAAGATGCACCGCCATATGAGCCTCTTTTCAAGCAACTACGAATCATTCGTAGCCATCTGCGCAGCCACCTGCTCTACCACCTGCTGAGCTACCCACGCATTTGTCTGCTCCCGCTCTGCGGCCAACAGTGCATCCATCTATGCCTTGTGCTATGCCCTCTCAACCTTAAATGCTCTGTCAAGAAGTTTTTATGGGACCGCGGAGTGCTCGGGGTTCTGTGACCCTGCCTGTGATGATGTATAGTACGAGTGTATGTTGCCCCGCACAGGTAGAATATTCGATCCAACTTGTCGAACCCTACCAGCGTATTCAGGCTTATTTCCAAGCCCCTGGGAGTAAGTGTAGTTCAGCGCCTACCGTACCGTCCCCTCTCTCACGCTCGACGATACTGTAAGGTCAGTGGGTATTAACTCCTCCATCCTCTCCTGTATGTTACATTAATTATTGGTGCGTCATACAACTGTTAATCGTAAATAAATTCTCACATACATATATAAGCAAAACAACATATGAAAGGTGAGTAGCATACACATCTCTCCTTGATTATGTCATTCGGATATTGACCATTCTTCTTCTTGTGTGTCTTGATGTAAGACTGTGCTCGTGTAGGAGGAGTGCCCACAGTTATGGCCTGCCGAAAAAATAGAACATACAGAGATTTTATATATATATATATTCAATTGTTTACATCTATAAGTACAGGGTAAATTACACACATACATCCTCATGTGTCACCCTAGCGAAGCTCTTCGACTCGGTGCAATGGGGCGTATTATTCAATGCTCGCAATCTCCTCATATGTGCACCATACTTCTACACAATTAACATTCTTAATATGTGAGCACTAACACAATTACAATTAATGAAACTACACAAAATTATAGTATAACTCAGGACCTACCTGGTTCTGCTGGCTACACCATTTATCCAACAAGATCTCCAAGTCGAAGGGGTCATACTCGTCGAGCTTCTCTTGCTCTATTCTCGCCCGTACGGTAGCTGGAGTATCGTCCGACTGAATGGCAAGATCAAATTTTAACTGGTGCCTCCAAGTCCTCAGCTTGGTGACAATATCTCGAAACGCGTCCTTCTTTACGGCAACCATATTGCACTCAGGCTAGACGTAAAAGTCCACCTGCACAAGTTAAAAATTGATAAATTAAAAAACAAAAATATATGTGTATATGTATATACAAATAAACACATATATATGTAAAAACTTAGAGTGTATATATACATGCATTAAGAGTGTTTGACATAATAAAATACACATACCATCAAGGCATCCGATATATCCTCCTTTGTACACTCTGGTACCTTCGTCCAGTCGTCCCGTATTCGAACATAATTTTCGCTCCTTATGATCTTACCAATCATCCGTCTAAACCTCATAGCACTAAATCCTACGGGCTGCCACGAACTATTGTACTTGAGTACGATCCTTTTCCCGACGGGGACCCCAAACAACCTTGCGAGTCAGTAATGGTGAACACCCCTAAACAGGTGCTTCCATCTGGATTGATGCCTAACACATTAATAATTACCGATGTTTGTTATTTCGAATTGAATACTAACTACAAATAATAAAAACGTATATATTTGTATTTTGGGTATATATACTTACTTATCGTCCGGACCTAGCGAGGGCCTAACCCAGTTAGAGCAGTGTCAACAGGCTGCAAGTCATTCGTGGCACCTGTTCCACCAAGCAGGTCATCCAGGGCACGTGCCTCACTATTGTCCATACCTGTGCTAGGTTGGCCATAGAGCCGCTCCAAATGGCCATGAGAACACAACCCTAACTCGCTACACGTCGACAAATGAGGTGGATGAAAGGATGCATCTGTGTCGTACGGAGACGGCTCATACTGATACCCCATCTCGGTCAAGCTTGTCGGACCGTATCGATTAGGGACAGGGGTCTCCCCTGCCACATCACCTGGAAGTAATGGTCGATAACCAGCCTTCTGCCTCATAAGCTAAGCAACGTCCTGTTGCTCGCTATCATAAGGGTGGTCACATGGAGACCCATGCGCCGTAGACTGCCGCATTGAAGATAAGGGCCCCCCGAGCTCTTGACTTCCCCCTAGTACTCATAGTAACCTGCAAAAGACAGTACACACCCAATTAATTACGTATACAATGTATGACATATTCACTATCATATGTAAATGACTCACAAATTAAAAATAATATATATACCAAATTTTACCCAATGCACAAATTAATTAATTGTGTTGATGTAATAATTAGTGAACAACTACCAATCAATATATATATATATATATATTCAACTTTTATTCAATCACATACACTTGGTTTGGATCTAAGTTAGGTCTGACGTATTCGATGTAATCTTGCGGATCGTGATCGTTATTACTGGTCAATAGGAGCATCTCATACTCGTGGTAATTGGCACATGCATCATGAGGCCCTTCACCTTACCAACATCATATACGTTTTTAGGTCTAGTCCTTATTGCGCAAGTCCAATCTAGGTCCCTATCATCTTGGACGTAAAATACCTAGTCAACTTATGAAGTTAGCATATACGGCTCATCAGTAATCAGCTCTCCTGTGTGGACAAGGTTTTTGAAGTTGACAAACATTATGCCATACTCGACCATCTTGTACCCCTTGTCCCTCGTGTGGTCCGCCCAATCACACCTGAACATAACGTACTTAGTCTTGTCATAATACTCAATTTCAAGTACTTTCGTTAACTTCCTGTAGTACGTTTTGCTATCAACAGTTGGCACACACACGCCACTGTTCTGAATCCTCTTTCTGGCATCATACGCAAGAGTGCAAAATAGCTTACCGTTAACCACATATCTATTGTATTTGATTGCCGACTCCCTCGGCCCTCTACGATGCATTACCAATTTGTCACCAAGTTCCTTCCTTCCTGCATCGATCATTCAATCGATCGACCTTTGAGTATATTACATGCAATGGAAAATGCAAAGTTAGTTTGTTTAGTTTTTTTTTTTTTTTTGACATGTCCACACAAGGGAAGGGGAAGAGGGGATTCGAACTAGTGATCTCCGCTTCATTAGGCGTGGTTCACAGTCGATTGAGCTACCCCTTGGGGACGTTAGTTTGTTTAGTTGATATGAACCAAAAGCAAATATACTCCGACGGTTCTTTTGTTAAACATCACATTAGTCTTACATAATCACGGTACTAATCATAGAACTGCTCATAATGTTGGGTTTCCAACTGATCTTCCATCGTTCGCCCTTTATTGCATAATTGCCTAAGCGTATCCATGTGCATCCTACAATTCGAAATTAGTTTCATTATAATTCAAAACTAATGGTACAAGTTGATTGAACATACATATGCCAGTGGAAGACCTCGACTTACATCTTCAGTTGAAGGAACTCGTCCGAGTTAAACATAATATACCGATGAATCTGTGTCAATGTGATACGGTCGAGTCCGACTCGTGTTCCATGTCCCTTTAAACCATCATAATTTCTTTGTATCCTATTGTGAAATGTTGATGTGTTATCTAAATACCTCGAGCAGAACGTCATCTACAATGCAGCCCTCAAAAGCTGCTTTGTTGCGCACATTAGACTTGAACAGTCCAAGGCTTATGCATATGAACATCGATCAGTAATCAGTTCAGTTAGTAATTGTCTTGTATTGGAGTGAAAAATAAAAATCAGGAGTATCTGTCAACAAATTTTACCTTTCTCCTGAATATATCCACCTATACTGTACCGGTCCACCGAGTCAACATTTACAGACAAGATGCACGACCACGTGAACCATGCTAGTGAAAAAGCTATGGGGAATAACTGTTCAATTTTGCACAAAGTGATACAGACGTCACCCTTTAGTCTATCCATATCCTCTTGTGTCAATGTTGTTGAACATAGGCCCCTGAAGAATGCAGACATTAACCACGTTTCCTGGAAGTGATCCACGCAATGCAATAGGTAGAAGCTGTTGCATTAGTACATGACTTTCATGACTCTTTAAACCTGATATCATACGGTCTTTCAGTCGTACACAACAGAAAATGTTCGAGGCATATCCGTAGGGCACCCTTACATTTCATAGCACTTTCAAAAAATGTGTTTTATCATCCTTGGACATTGTATGGGAAGCTTGTCGCATATAACTCTTACCATCCTCGCCAGTGTAGGGATGAAATGTATGTCTCAAACCCATTTCTTGCAAGTCTGTGATGGCTTGGAGGCTATCCTTCATTTTTCCTGAAATGTCCAGTATTGTGCCAAGTATGTTGTCAATCACATTTTTCTCTATGTACATGACATCAAGGTTGTGCAACAATAAATTATCTTTCCAATACTGCAACCTAAAAAAAAAAATTTTCTTCTTCCACACTACATTATCAGTACTTTTCTTCTGCTTCTTTCCTTTTTCTTTATCATCCGGCTTTGCCTTACCAGCGTTCTCATCCCCAAACACCATCCCTTCTAGTTGTCTCTGGATTTCATCTCCACTTGGTACATCAGGGGCACATTATAGTTCTTGGTTGCCGTCAAATGTTCTTTTGTTCCGCTTCCATGGATGATCCATGAGCAAGTATCGCATGTGCCCCATAAAACACCATTTATGGGTGTGTTTTAACCATTTGGACCTTGTTGAATGCATACAGTAAGGACATGCCTTTTCACCCCTGGTAGGCCATCCAGACAAATCTATGTATGTTGGGAAATCATTAATTGTCAACATCAACTGTGCTCGCAGCACGAAATTATTTTTCTTTGAAACGTCAAATGTGCGTACCCCTAGATTCCATAGTTCCTGTAACTCCTCAATTAAGGGTTGAAAGTAAACATCTATATCCATTCCAGGTGAACTTAGGCCCAAGAAGCAAGTTGTACAGTACAAGCATTACAGGCCAAGTGTTGTGAGATGTGCTCATGTTTCCAAATGGATTAAATCCATCCGAGGTCAGTCCAAGCCTTACGTTCCTGTTGTCCGCTGAAAACTCCGAATGTAAATTGTTGAATGACTTCCATGCTTCACCGTCCTTAATGTGACCTTTTGCATGCCACCTCATATAGGGTGCAGTATGCTCTGACATAAACAACCTCTATAGTCGTGGTATGAGTGGAAACCACCGTAACACCTTCACCGAACGTTTTTTACTCCACAATATGGGTTGACCATCCTCATCTAAATGGATTGCATCCTTCCCTTTAGATTTTCCACAGACGGTACATGAATCCAACTCCTTATTGCCCTTCCAGAATAATATACAGTCATTACGACACGCCGAAATCTTCTCATACCCGAGTCCCATGTCTCATAGAAACTTTTTCGCCTCATATTTATTAACTGGCAAAGTTTCTTCACTCGCAGGTAGCAACTGATTAATGAATTTAAGGAAAGACAAGAATATCGCGTTACTAAGTCCACCAACGCACTTCAAGTTGTACAGGTGTACAGTTGCACTCACTTTGCTATGTTTGGTCCCAACATGAAGTGGTTTCTCCGCCTTTTTAAGAAGCTCGTAATACTTTAATACGTCACCTTCAACGGCTTCTTGGTTCACAATTTTTTCACCCCCTTGCACCACGACCTGAGGCTCACAATTATCTTCCCTGACTTCGTGAATGCCGAATAAATCACACAACATGGCTTGCATGTCTCCACCCTGATTTGTGCTTTCACCCTCATCTGCGGCTAGGTGATTCAAATTAGACCTTGTAGTAGGACCCTGTACATGCTTCTCACCATGATAGTACCAGAGTGTGTATTCCGACATTATTCCTTTACTCCCTGTCAAGTGGTCAAATACGAAACCAGACGGGTGGTGCCGGTTATTTCAACAAGTTTTACAAGGGCAATAGATACATCCATCATGGGTTCTACAGTTACTAACTGCAAAGTACATGAACAATCTATACCGGTCTCTGTCTTTCTTCGTACCCCTAGACTTTGTCATCTAAGTTTTGTCCATTTTTCTCTACGTACATTAGGAACAAATATATAATACTTAAAGATAACAAACACATACCCTTAATATAAATACAAACCAATAAAATAGTACAAATTTAAATGATATATGGCATGTTGTGGACTTCCAATAAAATAAATCTAGCTAGGTTTTTTTTTTATTTTTTATTTTTTTTTTAACATGTAATTTACATAATGTAAAGTGTAAAACATAAACAACAAACAAACTAGCATTAAGTATACAAAAAATACAAAACATGTACATACTATACCTACCATATGTTCAAAAAACATATGGTATAAATTGCTTATCACATGTATCTGAAAGTGCTTGGGGTATAAATTGCCATGGATGTGAGTACCAAGATTGGATGTTGTAAAATCCCCTATCTCTCTCTCTTTCACTCTCTCTACTTTTAATTTTAATTTCTTTATTTTGTTTTTGTTCAAATTTTAATTTTAATTTTAATTTCTAACTTTATTTTATTTTTCTTAGAAACAATAAAGTGCTCACTAGACACCGTACAAGTACATTCTATCCCGTGCATTTTTTGTCACAAACACCGTACAAGTACATTCTATCCCGTTCAAACACTCAGCTCTGCACTTTTTCTTTTTTAACAGTTTCGTCAAGATCCTTCAATCGCAGACAACAAGGGTCAATTACATGCTACCCAAATCTCCAAAACATAAATTAATGTTTTGGAAAACCGAATCAGTCAATTACAAAACCTAACAACAAGAAGGGCATTCCCTTTAAAAAAAAAAAAAAAACAAGAAGGGTATTTGATCCAATTTTATTAGGTGTTAAGCTTTAGTTATGTTTTAAGCTTGTTGGGCCAAGTTGGCTAAGTCTTGTATGCTAGTTTAGGTCGATGAAATATGTTATGGGCCTAAACTAGCATAGATTCTAGCTAGATCATTTCCCAAGTAAAATTTCAAGCCCAACTTTATTTTTATTACATTGTTTTAAAATTTCATGAAAATTTAGAATAGAATAAAATAAAATGATTATGAAAATAAAATACAATATATATACACACATATATATACAATATAAAACATATAAACATATAAATACAATAAATTTAAAAAACATATAATGCATCCAAATTTTTGGTTTTATATCATTTACATAATATAAATATGGGGACCCTAAATAAATTAAATCTAGGTTAAATATTAGTAGTTGTAAAACCTGGTCAATAAAATTAATTAATTTATACATTTTATTTTCTCTCTATGTTTCTTTGAGCCTAGAGGAGAAGGAGATAGACTACACATCTTCATTGGTGTGGTAGTGAGAATTGATTTTCTTATGGCGGAAGATTTAACGAAACTGTGGGGAAGTTCTCTCTCTTGGAATCGGAATTTACTGGGGTAGACTTTCTAGAAAAAGACACGGAGGAGATTGTGGAGAAGGGCAAGTCATGCTTAGTGGGTAAGCTAATGGCTGATAGGATAATTGGGAAGGATATAATTAGAGCGAAGCTGATTCGTGGATGGAAGCCGACAGGCCGTATGACTTTCAAAGTAATGGGAGACAATCTTTTTCTTCTGGAATTTGAACACCATTGGGATAAGGTGCGAGTTCTTGAAGGTCGACCTTGGATTTTTGAAGGCCAACTCTTCTAGCTCCAGAGGAAATGAGGTTCGAGTATGCAGCTTTTTGGGTCGGAATGTTTCGTCTTCCCCTCGCTTGTATGGGGACGGAGATGGGGAAAAAATTGGGAGCGACGATAGGGGTGGTTGAAGAAGTGGACACCAATGAGGAAGGAATTGGCTGGGGAGCTTTCCTGAGGGTCAAAGTTCAGGTCAATGTTCTCAAACCACTTCCTCAGGGAACCATGCTTCGTATGAAGCAACGCTCAATTTGGATTCCTTTCCAATATGAGAAGGTGCCGAAATTTTGTTACACTTGCGGAGTAATTTATCATGGCGAGAAAGGTTGTACTGGAGGATCGGGAAGGCGAATGGCGGGGTCAGAGCAAGAGTATGGCCCATGGCTTCGTGTTCCTCCTACAAAGCCATGGTTAGCAAGCAAAAAATGGTGGGAGAGGGAGGAGTCCAGTTCGGTCGGCACCGGAAGAGAAAATGGCAGCAAACATAGCCGGTCGGAGGAGGCTGCTTGGCCGGAAAAGCAGGAGAATCAAAAAAGGAAAGAAGCAGAGAGAAACAGCAGCGAATCTTCATTTAATGACGATCATAACGGATTGCAAAAATCGGGGGAGTTTCCATGTGGGAGAGAGAAAGAAGCTATGGCAGGCGTAACTGATGGAAAGGGAAACGATTCTCACGGTTTTGAATTTGGGGGAGTAGTTGACGGAGTAACAGCTATGTGTTTAAACAAGGAGCAATATTCAAATGCTTTTATGACTAAGGATTTCCAACTAGGAAATAAAACCTGTAGTTATGGAAAAGAGCATGTGAATGGAAGGAGGAGTAATGAGGAGACAAAAGTGGGGAACGTTGGAGGATTTGATTGCTTGGGAGGAGAGGTTAATGGGGTCCTCAATGATTTTGTGCACGAAAAAGATGGGGGCATTAATCCAATGGCCACCTGTACATTCAATGTGGGTGCAGCGGGACCAGTGGGTAATTTTGGCAAGGTAAGTAGCACGCCCATCCGGCATGAGGATGGGGCCAATAACAAAGTGGGTAGCCCAACACTGCGCAAGTGGAAAAAGCTGCCCGGGAGAAAACATGTAATGGGTCAGAGGCCCAACATGATATTACACTTCAAAGCAAACGACCTGCGGAAGAGCGGGTTGAAGGTTTTAATGTAGAATTTGGCAGTAAGAGAGGAAAAAGAAATGGAACAACTCAAAAAATCTTTCAAAGAGGAATGGCGGTGGCTGGTAACCAGCCCCGCCAGTCGTCATGATTGTCTTGAGTTGGAACTGCCGGGGGCTTGGGAACCCCTGGACAGTTCGGGACCTTTGCCGGTTGGTAAAGGAAAAGAGACCCGTTATGGTCTTTCTTATAGAGACCAAGCTACAAGCAAAGAGTTTGGAATTAATAAGAATAAAGACTGGTTTTAATAGCAGTTTTGGTGTGGATAGTGTTGGCAAGAGTGGAGGCCTAGCTTTACTGTGGAAAAATGATGTTAGCATTGAGATTCAAAATTATAGTCGTTGGCATATCAATGCGGTGATCAATTTAGTGCCGGGGACACAAGCTTGGAAATTTACAGGGTTCTATGGCAACCCCGATGCTAGTAAAAGACGGGAATCCTGGAGTTTATTAAATTATCTCCAGTCATTTGCTCCAATTCCTTGGTTATGTGCGGGAGATTTCAACGAAATATTGGAAGAAAATGAGAAGTGAGGAGGGAGGCGTAAAGCACTGAGACAAATGCAGGATTTTCAGCAAGTAGTGGAGCAATGTAATCTGCAGGATTTGGGTTTCTCGGGTCCCAAATTTACTTGGCATAATGGACGTGTAGCGGAGGGTTTTACCCAAGAATGGCTAGATAGAGCTTTCGGCAATATGGAGTGGCGTGAATTTTTTACGAACGTCCATGTGGAGGTACTGGTGGCCCGAAGTTCGGATCATGCTCCATTAATTATTGAATGCTCTACTAGGAGGAGAACCGGACGAAGGAAACCATTCTGGTTTCGGTATGAGGCTAGGTGGAGTAGAAAAGTGGGACCTAAGGAAATAATCAAGAGAGTTTGGAGGCAAAAGGAGAGGAAAGGTGACACCTGGCAAGGAATTAAAAGCAATTTGGAGTGTAGTAAAAGAGAGTTAATGCAATGGAGAAAGAAGGAGGTCCCACCAACTGAAGATATCATTTCTCAAAAATCTGCACTAATGCGTACTTTGCAGGAGGTAGAAGGTACTGCTAGGAGGGTTGAGATTAAAAGATTGCAATCTGAGTTGGGTGATCTTTTGGCACAGGCAGATGTAACGTGGAGACAAAGAGCAAAAATTCATTGGCTTAAAAATGGGGACAAGAACACACGATTCTTTCATGAATGTGTAAAACAGAGGAGATGTAAAAATCTTATCTCTCAAATTGATGATGAGGAGGGACGGAGATGGTCTAACCCGAGAGAAGTTGAAAGGGCTTTTTGCTCTTATTATCAGAATCTGTTCACCTCCTCACTCCCTGTTGGGGTAGACGCAAGTCTAGCTTTATTTCCCAATAGAGTCACAGCTGAAATGAACTCCATGCTTGTTCGGAAACCCACCATGGAGGAGACTTACACGGCTTTATCTCGAATGGATCCCATGAAAGCGCTAGGCCCCGACGGTTTTCCGACTTGCTTTTTTCAAGATCATTGGGCCTCGGTGGGCCCCGAAGTTGGAAAAGTCGTCTCCGATTTTTTCAGGTACGGAAACATTGACAAGGATATTAATTTTACTCACATAGCCCTTATTCCCAAGAATATTAGAGCGACGAAAGTCACTGATTTTAGACCGATCAGTCTTTGTAATGTAATTTACAAAATTATTTCTAAAGTGTTAGCTAATCGGTTAAAAATCATACTTCCGGATATTATCTCACCCAATCAAAGTGCTTTCATTCCGAGGAGATTAATTACGGATAATATTTTGGTGGCCTATGAAACACTTCACACTATGCATACTAGGATGTGGGGCAAGGTGGGATATATGGCTTTAAAACTCGATATGAGTAAAGCCTATGATAGAGTGGAATGGATTTTTCTGGAATCGGTGATGAGAAAAATGGGTTTTGATACGAAATGGGTGGGGCTTGTAATGTCTTGTGTTTCTAGTGTCAACTATTCAATAATTATAAATGGGGAACCTGTTGGTCTTGTCCGTCCTTCTAGAGGGATTAGACAAGGGGATCCCATTTCGCCTTACCTTTTCTTGCTTTGTGCAGAGGTCCTCAGTTTTAAATTCCAACAGGCTGCTTTAAATGGAAGTCTTAAGGGAGTCCCTACTTCCCTAAGGGGCCCTAAGATTAACCATTTATTTTTTGCAGATGATAGCCTAATTTTCTGTAAGGCTAATTTACAAGATTGGGCCATTTTGTCAGAAATTTTGGAAGATTATGAGGCCGTCTCAGGGCAACGTTTGAATAAAGAGAAGACTGCTGTTTTTTTTCAGTAGAAATACTAGCAGGGAGGATCGGCTTAAAATCCAGAATTTGTCCGGGATACCCGCTTCGCAGCGCTTTGACACTTATTTGGGACTCCCAGCTTTGGTGGGAAAATCCAGGACTAGGGAGTTTCATAAGATTAAGGCGACAATTAATAAACGTGTCAATGATTGGAAAGCAAAATTCCTCTCACAAGCAGGGAAGGAGATTCTGATTAAAGAAGTGATACAAGCGATACCTGCTTACAATATGAGCATCTTTTTGCTGCCCAAAACACTATGCAGTGAGCTGAATGGAATCATGCAGAAGTTTTGGTGGGGGCACAAGGGTAATGTGAAGAAGATACACTGGATGAGCTGGGAGAAAATGGGGAGATCAAAAGCTAAAGGAGGTATGGGATTTAGAGACTTAAGTTGCTTTAATATGGCCCTTCTAGCCAGGCAAGGGTGGAGGATTATCCAAAATCCCGATAGCCTGGTGGGGAGCATTTTAAAGGCCAAATACTTTAGCCGAAGCTCTCTATTGGAAGCAAAAATTGGTAGCAGGCCGTCCTTTGCATGGAGAAGTTTATTGGCTGCTACTGCTCTGTTGAGGGAAGGGATGATTTGGCGGATAGGGAACGGGCAGAGTGTCAAAATCTGGGGGTCCAAATGGATTCCTAAGCCAATCTCCTTTACAGTTCAGTCTCTATGCTCATCTTTAGAAAGTGATGAAAAAGTAGCAGCCCTAATAGACCCACATTCAAGGGGCTGGAATGTTCCTTTGATGCAATCAATTTTTGAGAGAGAAGAGGCAGAAGTTATATGCAATATCCCTCTCAGTAGATTTGACCGTCCAGATAAAATGGTCTGGAGAGCAACGCCATCGGGAATATTTACCGTCAGAAGCGCCTATTTTTTGGAGAAAGAAAGAATTCAAGGTGAGAGGGGTGCGAGTTCAGAAGGGAACGGCTGGGATTTTTTCTGGAAGTTGATTTGGGGCCTTCCAATCCCAAATTCCACGAAAGTTGTCCTCTGGAGGGCGTGTAGCAATCTGCTACCAACCAGAGATAATCTTCAGCGGAGGGGAATGGACTTGGAGGTGGGGTGTTTTCTGTGCAGTCAAGAAACCGAAACTATAGTTCACGTGTTGTGGGAGTGTCCAGCTGCACGGGATGTATGGGGGGTGTGTGACAGAAAAATCCAGAAAATGGGAGTTGTGGGTATAGATTTTAGAGAGGTATTGGTGATGCTTTCGGAAAGATTTAGCTCTGAAGAGATGGGTTTAATTGCAACTATCGCCTGAAGCATTTGGAAAAGGAGAAATAATGTCTTGCATGGAGGCATTTTTACACACCCAAACCGGTTGGCCTATGAAGCAAAGGAGACCCAAGAGATTTTCCTGGAAGTGAACCAAAATCAGGACCGGTCAAATGAAGTTTTAAGTGAAGCAGGTGTGGAGTTGGAAGTCTGGAGGTGTCCGCCACCTGGTTTCTACAAAATTAATTGGGATGTCGGTATGGATGAGAGGAATAATCGGCTGGGTGTTGGGGTGATTATAAGGGATTCATATGGAGAGGTCATCGCCGCAAGGAACTTGACAATTCAGACCAAACAAAACCAATTATAGGGGAAGCCATGGGAGAAGTTTATGCAGCAAAGCTTGGACGTGACATAGGTGTTCAAGATGTAATTTTGGAAGGGGATTCTCTGATCGTGGTTAATGCGCTTCAGGCTATGACTGAGGATTTAAGTCCTTACGGACACCTAATAGCTGATGCTAGAATGCTTCTACGACATTTTCGAACGGCTCAAGTCAGACATGTGAAGAGAAATTCTAATAAAGCTGCACACGGTTTAGCTAGAGAAGCAGTTAGAAAGTGTATTGATAATATATGGATGGAGGAGACACCCCCATGTATTTCTGATATACTTGCTCTAGAGCGTGCAGCTCTTGTAATTTAGAGTTTTTGAAACTCTGGATTTTCTCATTAATGACGAATTCTCAATGATTTTTACAAAAAAAAAAAATTAATTAATTAATTAATTTATTATAATCACAATTACCTAATTTCAATCACATATTTCAAACAAATTATGTAAAGTCGTAAAACCTAACCTAAACCAAAACTAGTCCATATTTAAATGCATTTAGCATGGGGGCTTCTAATTAAATTAATTAATCTAGATAGGTTTGTTAATGTTTGTTTGTTTCTTTATTTTTTTTAAAAAAAAAAAAAAAAAAAAAAACATGTACACGCCTCTAAATTTGTAAAACCTAAACAACATAAAAACTAGCATTAAGTCAACAAATTGCATGCATGTTTACTATACCTACCATATATACAAAAAAATTTAAATATAATTTAAATCAAATAATACACACAAATAAAAAATATATTGACAAATGCATTTCTTAATTTTTAATCACTAAACATGCATATTAATTTCTTCAAACCCCAAATGTTGCTATTTCTAACAAATTAAACACCAATATTGTTACACATTATTATCTCTATTTTCACAAATATATAT
This sequence comes from Corylus avellana, assembly GCF_965113065.1. Lineage (NCBI taxonomy): Eukaryota > Viridiplantae > Streptophyta > Magnoliopsida > Fagales > Betulaceae > Corylus > Corylus avellana. The sequence continues at coordinate 11,113,228 of NC_142500.1, read as the reverse complement.
ATATAGTAGTACTACAACTTAATCATGATTATAAATTTGTAGTCTTCAATTTATTTTTAAAAAACTTTATTAACAACCGATAACCATAAAATTAAAAAGCCTGAGTTTTAATTAGTATTATTCTAGAGTAGTAATATACGTATATTATTCTCTCTCTCTCTCTCTCTCTCTATATATATATATATATATATATATATATATATATATATATATATTCTACCGTATCAAAAAATCAAGTGATTTAAGAACCACTTTTTATTTATTTAATTATTTTTTGAAATTAAATTTTTTATTAGTAGCTAGCTAGAGGTTTTATAAAACCTAGCTACGCACTAATTATTTAATTAACTTACCATAATTAGTTAGGTTTTTAACTAATTAATTAGGAGGTGTCTAACCTATATAATCGCATTTGGTTTTTGTTATTTTTCAATTAAGTTTGAACTATTAGGATTTGTCTCTTCCCTTTTTGTGTTCTTTTTGTCTTATCTAGAAAGTATTTATAAAATATAGGTGATCATATCAATTTTTTTTTCCTCAATAAAAAGAAATTAATAATTATTTAAATTATTAATTTTTTCTTTCTTGACGTGCCACATGTGACACATCAAGAAATATTGTCGTGTCACATGTAGCACGTTAAGAAATTTCCTAACGTGCCACATGTGACACGTCAAAATTTCTTGACGTGTCACTGTGGACACATCAAGAAAGAGCCATTGGAAGGCGCGCTTCGCTGGCCTTTTGACATGTCAATATTTATTGACGTGCCATTTTGACACGTCAATATTTATTGACGTGCTCTTTTAACACGTCACTATTGTATATTATTTAAATATAATTTTTAAAAATTAAATTGAATTTAAATTTAGCAACGTGGCAATCTTTGGCACGTTGCTATTTATTGACGTGTAGAATGCGCCACGTTACTAAATAGTGAGGTGGCACATTCAACACGTCAATAAATTTTTTATTGACGTGGCACTTTTGCCACGTCCATAATTAGTAACATGGCATAAAGTGGTTTACTGTTTGCCACGTAAAAAAAAAAAAAAGACCATTTTTTTGTAGTGTTCTTTTTATACCTTTCATAACCTTCTAGCTATGTTTTACTAAGACAAACACTCGTTTAACATAAATAAATATGCCACAAACACAACCTCTCTTCTCGTCACCTTTCTCCTCTGTAAGATTTGTTTTGTGTTTATGCAACTAAGTACTAGAAAATTATTTCTAAATTCAAATTGAATTGTAAAATAAGTTGATTTCCTGGCCCAACGCAATCAAAGGAAACATGATCCTCTCCAGTTCAAATGAATTAAATAATATCCAGTTAATTATAGTGGGGGGTATTTTTGTTTTTTTTTTTTCACTTTTTGAAGAAACAAAAACACTTTCCACTATAACTAACGGAATATTATCAAGATCAAATGAAATAAAGAGTATCATAATTCCAATCCAAAGAAGGGCACAATAAAAACCATACCAGTAATGAAAATGAAAATGAAATGTGAAACCATTAATGTCTTAGAAACTTTAATATAAATTTTTTTTCACGGATTTTAAGTCACATACACTTTTTGAGAAGACAAAAATACCCACCACTATAACTAACTGAATATTATCCAGTTCAAATGAATTGGAGTGACCAATCCAAAGAGGCAACAGTAAAAAACACCAATAATGAAAATGAAATGTGAAACCATTAATTTCTTAGTTACTTGAATATAAATTTTTCTTCACGGATTTCAAGCCATGTACACCTTCTGTGAAACCCGCTCCCCAACCCACTAGATAATTAAAAGGAAAAAGTCTGCATACTCCCCTCAAATTATCACCCAATTGAATTGACAATGTTCCTCTTAAACTTTCAATTGTGATAATGTCACCCCAAACTACCAAAAATTGTCAATGTTCCCCCGATGACGAAATTACCTTTAGTAAAATAAAAACAAAAAATACAAAAACTTCTAGAAAAAAACCTAAAACTACAAAAAAAAAAAGATATTAAAAAAAAAAAAAAAAAAAAAAAAAACATACAAAGGGTGGCAAATTTAAAATTAAAAAGAAAATCCTTTGTGTAAGAACAAAAAAATAAAAAATTTCGATTTTTTTTTTGTTATGAAAAATGAAAATTTTTGTTTTTTTGTTTGTCTTATAACTTTTTAAAATAAAGATTTATGTTTTTTTTTAAAAAAAATTAACAATTTTCGTTTCAGAAAATAAAAACTTTCATTTTCTAAAAAAAAAAATTTTAATTTTTTTTTTCTTTTAAATAAAAATTTCTGTTTTTTTTTTTTTAAAAAAAAAAAAATCGTCTAAAAAAAATATTCATTTAAAAAAATCATTTTTTTAAATTAAAAATTTTCGTTTAATTTTTATTTATTTTTATTTTATTTTTTTGAAAAAAATCGTTCTATTCAAATTAAAATTTTTCGTTTTGAAAAAGATATTATATTATTATTTTTTTTTGAATTTATAGGGTTATTTTTGTCTTATTGAGAAAAACATAGGGCCATTTTTATCTTTTTGCTAGCATTAAGTAGGACATTGACAATGTTTTGGCAGTTTGAAAAGTTTGTGGAGGACATTATCAATTTGGTAGTAGTTTGAGGGGAGTACGTGGACTTTACCCTAATTAAAAATATGAAAAATTGAGAAACTATTTGTACACAGACCACACACGTCATCTATATCCAATAATAATGACTCATTTCGTACATTCAAATAACAAGTTTAAAAATGACATATATTATAGAAGAGTGTTAGGCTTACTAATAAATTTTACGAAAAAAAATTTACAAATTACTGTGTCACAATATGATTGAAAGTGAGATAAATTTAAATTTTGAGAAACTCAATCATATTGTGCAAATCAGTTGGTAAAATGATTTTTTATAGATTTGCTTGTAAGCCTAACAGTTTTCTATATTATATAGAAGAACAAAAAGAATAATAATCAACGTACTAGCGTTTGTCTTAGTAAAACTGACTGTTGGAATGCTTGGAGCTGGGCAGCAACAGAAACTCCATGGCCTGATAGACACTCTAAGAGAGGGATCCAGATCCCCTCATATTAGAGGGAGAATATGAGACTCTCATATTATTCATCTTGACCGCCCATTTTCATCCAACAGCCCACACCACGCCACGTGTCCCACTCAAACTTATATAATAAAATATTAATTAGATTTTTAAAAAGAAATTAAAAATAGAAATAATAAAAAATTAAAATCAAATAAAAGAGAGAGATGGAAAGAAAATTAATTAAGAGAGGAGGGCAGTAGCTGGGACGTCTTGTCCCGCACCTCCCTCTCATTAAAAGAAATGACGTCAAGCATGAAAGTGACTAGGGGCGGCATTATGATTTCAAATTTTTGTTTGGGGTGGCCGGAGATAAAGATCGGTTTGGGTTTATGATTGCAAAAAGTGCGACTACAAAATAACGATTTTAAAATTTGCAATTTGACAACTCAATTTTTTAAAAATACAGTTGAATATTTGGTAAAATTATGATTTTATTTTTACCATCGCAGTTAAGATTTTAAAGTAGTGTGTTGCCTGCAATGTGAAAACATAGTTATTTATACGTTTTCAAATCGTATTTTTTTTTCTTAAATCCACTCCCAAATGATATACTTTTATGTTTTAATTTAAAAATCCCACTCTCAAATACACTCTCTTTAAGTTCTTTAGTATCATTGTTTTCAATAATAGAAACATGCATGAAGAGTAGTACAAATTAAAGTTAAATCAAGATGGACCAAAATCCTTAAAATAATGAACATGGCGTTGAAATATTAAGATTTCAAATATGTCTTTTCCTTTGGGAAAGATTGATAAGATATAAGAGATTAAAATTTGAATAGTTAGTAGGAAAATAATTAAATAAAGATTTGGAGCACACCAGTCGGAACTGGGACGTTCCCTGTTGGAATAAGTAGGAACAAACACATTAGAGAATTAAAAAAAAAAAAAAACGAAAAAAAAAAAGAAGAAGATTATACGTGAGTCTGATGGGTGGGCCTCATTGCTCATTGGGCTAGTGATGAGCCATATGGGGCATCAGAGAGTGCCAAAATTGATGGAAACTTTGGGGTGGGCTAAGGCAAAATCTTGGGGGTAAAGACAAAAACTTGCAGGCGCTGCCCTTCATGTAAAATTGCTCTGGTTATAAGAATTTCAAAAATTTTAGGGGTTGCCATGGTCCGCCAACCTACAACGTGGATCCGCCCCTGAAGGTGACGTGGTTTAACAGTAAATAAAGCCAACCTATACACCTTGTTTACTATTAAACGACGCATTTTTAAAAAAATGAAGTCGTTTCAATAATAAACGACTTCACTTTTTATTGTAGTTTATTGTTCAGACGTCTATCATCAAAAGTGACGTCGTTTAAAATGGAAACAATTTCATTTTTTTTAAGTTTATATCATTTATATATAAGTGATGTAAAAATAATGTTTTTGCGCCGTTTATATAAAACAACAAAAACAAAAACGACATAAAATGTTGTGTTTTTTTGTAGTATACCCCTTGAACCACTCGGCCATTGACAATTTAACCACTTAAGTTGTGCATGTTTATCAAGTTAATTACTACTTTCATCCAAAGAAAATAACAATCATGTTATGTGTGGATTAAGAAAGGAAAATGATTCATTTATATTATTTATTTATTTATTTATTTTTTATGCATTAGATTTGTAGGCGACACGTGAGCCACATCCTTAAAGATTGTTTCACACGTAGGCGACAAGTACCCCTCATCACACGTTAGAATCAGTACTTGTCATGTCAATTCATGTTACGTCATGTTGGAGCAAATAAGTCAAGAAACCCTTAGAAAAATTACGCATTAAGACCCGTATTGACAACGTACTCCCGACGACCATTGCTTTAATTCAAGTCCTATTCCAGAAAAATAATGGGAAGAAAATTTGGATGAAGATAAATGCTTACCACTTGAAAATTAAATTCGAGAATTGAAAATGGTGGAAGATTTGAAACCAAGTCAATTGAGTCAATGGTGGATGGAAGAAATGGCCCTCCACTTACCATTCTATCAGACTCTAATTATGTGTTGGAACAGTTTTCGACAAAGTGTAGACTGTGCGCTTTTCAGGGCCTTCTTGATCTTCAATACGTGCTCCCAATAGCTATGAAATAACAAAAGCGTAAAAGATCTGCCGAGAAAAGCTTTTTGGGGCCTTCTTAATCTTCAATACGTACTCCAAATAGCTATAAAATAACAAAAGCGTCAAGCGTCAAAGAGCCTTAATTTCTGAAAGAAATATTATGTTTCGGTGCACAATAATTCAATATGCTCAAAAGGGACTAATTGAGCTCGAATCCGAAATTTATGGTATGAGAGAATGCAATTTTGTACCGCGTATAGGGGCCTATTTATAAGCTTAGAGAGTTGAGTTAGACTTAAACTAGTTCTTCTTATTTGAGTTGACTTGGGGTTCGTGAGAGTTGTAATTAGACTTGTGCTCCTACTTCCGTGTAGACATGGAGTAGGATTCCAATAGAGTCTTGCTTGGACTATTTCTCCTGCTATTTAATTAATAGCTCTTGTTATTTAATTAAATAGCTTTATAGGCCTATCATTTGCCTTAAGGCCCAAAATTTGATAGGCTTGGAGAGTGAATTTATTCCCAATAGTTACCCCCAATTCCCTTATCTAATGTACTTGGATAACGGGAATTTAGTCAGAGCCTCCAGATGACTTGTTGTTTGAACTCATCCAAGACTTACATCTCTCTAGTGAATGAGTTTAGAGCTCAGTAGCTGGATCCCTTCAGCTCTGTTCCTGCCATCGTCTGGCTGTAATGCTCCCAAAATTGGCTTTGACTAGCTTGGTAGAGTTATTGGCAATTACTCATGTTTAACCAATTGGTAGCTAAATGGGTTATCGTCCCTCTAAGCACTATCAAAGTTAATGCATAATAATGTGAAATAAATCTGAGAAATCTATAAATCATTATTAGGATAAGTATTATCCTCGAAATTAAAGACATAAAGCAACTAACAATGATATAAACAAACCTGATAACATTATGAAGATCTTAAAGCAAGGTCTATAGTGGCAACCATACCACTCCTGGATTCTAGGAACAGGTTTCCAATAAGAGTAATAACCGTATAAGTCTACCGACTTTCTAAGTAAACCTCACAATTGGGTATGTCATGAGCTCAATATTATTAGGTAGAAATAAATGTGCAGTCATTGGTAAACTTTTGAAGTGAGGAGTTTCCTTCGTTAATACACCTCAAAAATATTGTTTAGTTGATAAAGAGGTAGTGTATTCTCGGTGGCAATCGCTCAAATATTTTAATGCAGAAAATTAATGCTTTATATGTCATAATTATCATATATGGTCTACTTGACATATTACCCATTCTTAGTAGGATTGGCACAGTCCCTATAACTAACTGGATATTATCCAGTTCAAATAAAATGAAGATGATCCTAATTCCAATCCAAAGAAGGGCACAATACAATTTACACCAGTAATGAAAATGAAATGTGAAACCATTAATGTCTTAGAAACTTTAATATAAATTTTTCTTCACGGATTTCAAGTCATGTACACCTTCTGAAGAGACAAAAATACCCTCCACTATAACTAACTAGATATTATTCGATTCAAATGAAATAGAGATATCCTAATTCCAATCCAAAGAATGGCACAATAAAAACCACACCAGTGATTAAAATGAAATGTGAAACCATTAATGTCTTAGAAACGTTAATATAAATTTTTCTTCAGGGATTTCAAGTCACGTACATCTTCGGTAAAACCGTTCCCCAACCCGCTAGATAATTAAAAATATAGAAAACTAAGAAAATATTTGAACTCACAAAAAAAAAAAGCGAGAAACTATTTGTACACAGACCATGCACGTCATCTAGTGGTAGGCTTACTAACAAATTTTACCAAAAAAAAAAAAAATTCCAAATTAATGTGGTACAATATGATTGAAAATGAGATAAATTTAAATTTTGAAAATCTCAATCATACTGTGTTAATCAGTTTGTAAAAGTTTTTCTTATAAAATTTGTTTGTAAGCTTAATACTTTTCTTTATTATATAGAAGAGCAAAAAGAATAATAATCTACGTACGCGTAAAACTGACTGTTGTAATGCTTGGAGTTGGGCAGCGATAGCAACTCTTTGGGTTGACAGACACTCTAAGGGAGGGATCCAGATCCCCTCATATTATAGTGAGAATAAGAGACTCACATATTGTTCATCCTGGCCGTCCATTTTCATCCAATAGCCTACACCACGCCATATGTCCCACCCAAGCTTATATAATAAAATATTATTTAACTTTTAAAAAGAAAATAAAATAGAAATAATAAAAAAATTATAATCAAATAAATTTTTTTAAAAAAAAAAAAAAAAAAAAATTGGGTGGCCTGCCACTCGATCAAGTTGAGCCTAGGGTTGGCTTTGGCCGACCTAGACCCGCCGGTCTAGGGCGGCCAAAGCCACCCCTAGGCTCAACTGGTGGCCGGCCACTCCAGCTTTTTTTTTTTTTTTTTTTAATTTGATTTTAATTTTTTATTATTTTAATTTGTATTTTCTTTTTAAAATTTAATTAATATTTTATTATATAAGTTTGAGTGAGACACGTGGTGTGGTATGAGCTGTTTGATGAAAATAGATGGTCAGGATGAACAATATGAAAGTCTCATATTCCCCCTCCAATATGAGGGGATCCAGATCCCTAAGAGAGAGAGAGATTGAGAGATGAAGAGAAAATTAATTAAAAGAGGAGGGCAGTAGCTAGGACGTCTTATCCCGCACCTTCCTCTCATTAATAGAAATAACGTCGTTTAATGGTCCAAATGACGTCATGCATGATAGTGACTAGGGACGGGATTAGAAAATTTTGTTTGGAGTGGTCGGAGCTAAAAGTCAGTTTGGGTTTATGATTTAAAAAAATGCGATTGAAAAATAACGATTTGGGTTGATATATATATATATATATATATATATATATATATATATATATAAGCGATATAAAAATAATGTTTTTGTGCCGTTTATATAAAACAATAAAAACAAAAACTACATAAAATATTGTGTTTTTTGTGGTATAGCCCTTAAACCACTCGGCCATTGACAATTTAACTACTTATGTTGTGCATGTTTATTAAGTTAATTACTACTTTCATCCAAATAAAATAACAATCATGTTATCGTGTGGATTAAGAAAGGAAAATGATTCATTTTTTTTTTTTTTTTTTTTTTTTTTATGCATTAGATTGTAGGCGACACGTGAGCCACATCCTTGAAGATTGTTTCACACGTAGGCGATACGTACCCCTCATAGATGACACGTTAGAATCAGTACTTGTCAGATCATGTTAAGTCATGTTGGAGCAAATAAGTCAAGAAACGCTTGGAAAAATTACGCATTAAGACCCGTATTGACGACGCACTCCCGACGACCATTGCTTTAAACTTTCAAGTCCTATTCCAGAAAAATAATGGGAAGAAAATTTGGATGAAGATAAAGGCCTACTGCTTGAAGATTAAATTCGAGAATTGAAAATGGTGGAAGATTTGAAACCAAGGCAATTGGGTCAATGGTGGATGGAAGAAATGGCCCTCCACATACCATTTTATCCAACTCTAATTATGTGTTAGAACAGTTTTCAACATAGTGTAGATTGTGTGCTTTTCGGTGCCTTCTTAATCTCTAATACATGCTCCAAATAGCAATAAAATAACATAAGCGTCAAAGATCCGCTGAGGAAAATCCGATGTCTAAATCAATCTCCGAAAGAAATATTATGCTTTGATGCACAATAATTCAATAAAGGACCAATTGAGCTCTAATCCGTAATTTTTGGTATTAGAGAATGTACCTTGTAATTTTGTACCTTGTATAGGGATCAATTTATAGGCTTGGAGCGTTAAGGTAGACTTGGACTAGTTCTTCTTATTTGAGTTGACTTGGGTTTCCTGGGACTTGGGCTCCTACTTCCCTGAAGACTTGGAGTAGGATTCCAATAGTCATGCTTAAACTATATCTCTTGCTATTTAATTAATAGCCCTTGTCATTTAATTAAATAGCTATATGGGCCTATCATTGGCCTTAAGGCTTAAAATCTGATGGGCTTGTAGAGTGAATTTATTTTTAACAGTTACCCCAAATTCCTTTATCCGAGGTACTTGGGTAACGGGAATGTAGTTAGAGCCTCCAGACGACTCGTTGTTTGACCTCATCCGAGACTTACATCTCCTTGGTGAATGTGCTTAGAGCTCAGCAGCTGGATCCCTTCAGCTCTGTTCCTCCCAACATTTGGTTTCCAGGAGTTGTAACGCCCCCAAAACTGGCTTTGACCAGCCTGACAAGGTTATTAGCAATTACCCAGTTTAACTAATTGGTGGCTAAATGAGGAATCGCCCCTCTAAGCATTATCAGAGTTAATGCATAAAAATGTGAAATAAATCTAAGAAATCTATAAATCATTACAGGGATAAGTATAATCCACGAAATTACAGACATGGAGCAACTAACAATGATATAAATAACAAGGTTTGTAGTGGCAACTGTACCACTCTTGGATTCTAGGAACAGGTTTCCTATAAGAGTAATAACCGTGTAAGTCTAACAACTTACTAAGTAAACCTCACAATTGGGTATAATATGAGCTCAATATTATTAGGTAGAAATAAACATGTAGTCATTAATAAACTTTTGAAAGGAGGTGTTTCCCCCGTTAATACACCTCAAAAATATTGTTTGGTTGATAAAGAGGTGGTGTATTCCAGTGACAATCGCCCAAATGTTTTAATACAGAAAACTAATGCTTTATATGTCATAACTATCATATATGATCTACCTGAGATATTATCCTTTCTCAGCAGGGTTGGCTCTGTCCCTATAACAAACTGAATATTATCCAGTTCAAATGAAATGAAAAGGATCCTAATTCCAATCCAAAGAAGGGCACATTACAATTTACACTAATGAAAATGAAATTTGAAACCATTAATGTCTTAGAAACTTTAATATAAATTTTTCTTCACGGATTTCAAGTCATGTACACCTTTTGAGAAGACAAAAATATCATCCACTATAACTAACTAGATATTATCTAGTTCAAATAAAATGGAGATATCATAATTTCAATCCAAAGAAGGGCACAATAAAAACCACACCAGTAATTAAAATAAAATGTGAAACCATTAATGTCTTAGAAATGTAAATATCAATTTTTCTTCACAAATTTCAAGTCACGCACACCTTCTGCGACACCCGTTCCCCAACCCACCAGATAACTGAGAAACTATTTGAACTCACAAAAAAAAAGAAAAAAAAAAGAGAAACTATTTGTACACGGGTAATGCTATTCAGCAGCATTTCTTGCGGAAACTGTCCGCAAGAAATGCTGGTTAACCCAACCTGGGTTAACCAGCATTTTTATTAAAAAAAAAAAAAAAAAAAAAAAAAAAAAAAAAAAAAAAAACATGCCTGAAAGGACTAAAAGCAAGTTAGGTTTCAAAATTTTCATTTTTTCCCCCAAAACGTTTCCTCTCCTCCTCTCCCACGGTGCTCCCTCCCTCCCTTCATCTTTGGCCGCCGCCACTGAACGCCATCCATGCCACCACCGGTTAAGCCGACCATCCAAAACTGGTCACGTCACCAGCTCGAAATCCGGCCGACCTCTACCCGCCACAACAACCGGCGACGCCCACCACCCAAAAACCGGCAAGTCACCAGCTCGAAAATCCGGCCAAACGCCACCACCGGTAATTTTTCTCTCTTATTATCTGGTTTTTCTCTTGTTTTGGGGAATAGAATCCTGGTTATCATGCTGATTTCGGAAAGCAACCGAGGCTTTCTTGTGGTAGTTTTTTGTTTCTATTTGTTCCTGGTTTAACACATTTCATAAATTTCTTATCGAAGCAGAAGCAACGCCGACTCGAACCAGTTTCTCTCTCTTTCCCAAATCGCAGGCCACCACGAAGCAGCAGCGCCGGCCATCCAAAAATTGGCTGGCCGAACACTACCCTAATGGGTAAGAATTTTTGGGTACATTTTGTTTTTCATTGGGGATTATGGGTTTGGTTCTAATTTTGTGATTTCTTTACTATTTTGATGGAATTTGGATGAATGATTTTTGGATGGAAGGTTGATTTTTGTTGAGTCCTAATTTCCTTGGTCAATGTGTTGAATTTTTTGGGAATTTCTCTGTTTAAGCCGAATGGATTTGGGACAAGCTTTCTTCGGTTATTCTTTGGTTTTATTTGGACAAGATCAATCTGCTTCTCTTCTCAATGGAATTTGTGTTTTTGTGGAACAATAAAAATTGCTTTGTGCTGTGATTTAGGCTTCTACCTCTCCTTCATAAATTGAAAATTTCTAACGAGTTTGTTGCGATTGCTACTATATATGTTTTGATTTTTTGGTTTCGGTTTCGGTTTTATTTTAAGAACACAAAATCAAAACAGCACAGAAAAAATCAAAACAGCTATATGTGTTTTGATTTTTTTTTTTTCACAAATGAAGATTGAAACTATATATGTTAGGAGGAATACAATGAAAAATAAATTTCAAATTATGTAAGTAATTTATTTTAACTTACCTAGCTCCAAGTTCTTATGGTCAGCCACACGTAGTAACTTTGATCTTCTCAATCAAAAGAATGAAAAACATTGTTGATATAATATTTCTATTGAGCTGAAATCTATAAGTTTTTGCCCTTGCAGGCATTGTTGATCAACTTCCAAAGATGGCCATTGTTCTATTAATTGATGAAGGCACAATTCCTAATCATTGCTAGCTTTGTGACGATATAATAGATTTTTTTATGCTCATCAAGGATGCCATCATAGCAAAAGGCTTGTCAAGGATATTGACGGCTTCATATTTTTATATAATTTTGTACCTTGTTGATTTAATTGATTGGTTTAATTGGATATTTGGGCGAAAGGATTTTTTGTATTGCTGAAGGGTTTGTCATTTATTGGTAATCCTGATAGCTTTGGGAGATGATTTTTTTGTATTGTTGAAGGATTTGAGAATTCCGACTTAATAATAATGGTTTCATATTTATTGTAATGTTGACGGCTTCATATTGTTATATAATTTTGTACTTTGTTGATTTAATTGATTGGTTTAACTGGATATTGGTGGGAGATGATTTTGTATTGCTGAACGATTTGGCATTTCTTGGTAATCCTGACAAGATGCTTTTTCCTCGGTCTCAAAACTTGCTTCTTAAGCATTTAAGTTTAGAACAAGGTGTAAAATTTGATTGAGTGATTGTTGAATTGGAGATGGCACAATTGTGTAGCATTTATATATGTAATCATAATAGATAATACACACGTATATACATCCATCATGTTGCTGTCAAATTCAAAGACAATCTGCGTATTGATGGTTCAGAGCAAGTCCACCTCCTATCTGCAATCAAAATTGGCATGTAGCTTATTTTTTTCAAGCAGTAAAATGAAGTTTTTAGATGGCTGCTAAATTAACAATGGCCACTTTGGTAGAACTTACCCATATGGGCTATATCTATGATTGTGGGAGAACCCTGTTAGCCATGTCTTAAATGTATCTAGCATCAAAATTTGTTGCACTGGACCTGTGAATTTTTGAAAGAAATTCAAGATTTACAATTATTGTGTGTTAATTTCAATTTACTTAGAAGCTTGTCATCACCCCTTAATTCAGAAATATGTGGATGATCTATTGAACCTAAAACTTCTGCCTCTTTATGCATCAACAACCTTAGAAGATTTCACCAACTAATGCACCAGTGCTGGTGGGAGTTTGTGCTGAAGGCAATTTTGTCTACTTTTCTATACTTCTTTGTTGTCTTCTTGCTCACAGCTCAAGGACACCCGGGCTGCACTTCTCAGTTCCTCATGCATGCATCATCTATCTTAAAGCCTAGCATACCACAGTACCATTTGTCGCATTTTCATTTCCTTAATTCTCATTACAAAACAAGTATTACATAATTTCCAATACACAATACATATTAACACAAACTATTAAAACAAAAAATCAACTTCAAGAAAGGTACATAATTTGTTTTTTTGTTCTATCATCCTCAAAGAGTTACAATAAGCAAAACACTAGGAACTATGACAGTTACTTGCAAAACCTTCCAGGTTTTTGCATTTTTTTTTTTTTGCATGTATTTTATTTTTGACATAGCAAGAATCATATATATTGAAGGGAAAAACATTATAAGAACCAGAATTATCCAAAACAAATTTACAAGGTAGATTGCCAAAATTAAATCACCATCCGCCTCTACACAAAAATTTTACATGGTGATCACCTAAAAAATAAAGACACTCCCAACACTAACCCCATCTTATATTACAAAATAAGCCGTGCTATCCAACAATAATTGGAGCCTGTTGCACCTATGAAGCATATAGAACTCAATACCAATAATGAAAAGAAGGAAAAAGCTATAGTTTATAGTAGAAAGATATTGCAAACAACCAACAGGCTGTCAACATTAATCTGAATACTAAACTGATAATATTTAGAAGAAAGTACGACTACATCAACAGTAATTGAAGTCATTAGAACCACTAGTAACCTTCTCACTATCAACACCCAGAATCATTACACCACAAAAATGGCCAACTAGTCTATACAACACCAAAAAAGTGCCCAAAAAAAAAAAACCGGCGCAATAGCCCCAAAAAAAGCATTGTAGCTTGCATTCCTTCCATTACAATTACCGTTCCAATAGCTCAGGTGGCCACATATCCTACAAAATTATGATCAAGATGTCAAATGACAAAATAAACCAAATCTCATGAAATAATTATTTATTTTTATTTTTAATACCTGAGTACTTGCACTCTCTTGAGTTTCAAAACATCACAAGGAGCTTCAAATAAATACGAAACATCATCTCCATGGGAAGTCTTTAAGTAAGTAAATGTTTTACGTGGTGCAACAAAAAAAAAAGTAAAAATGTTAAGAAATGCACAAAATGTTTTAATAATAATAATTAAGCACTTGGGGAAGGAAAGTAAGTAACCTTATTTTTTCGTTTCCTCTGAATGGGATTAGTGTTACATGCCTCATTGTTTTTTCTTTGTGATTTCTTCATTGTCGCTTTTTCCACCGCAGACATCTTCCTTTTATGCGGTAACTTTCCTCTTTTTTTAGCTACAATAGGACTATGAACCTCATCACCATCTACCGCCAACTCAACATTATCAATGGACTCATTACATGTTAAAGATACACCTGGAAGTGCAAGAGAAGGTGGATTGGGTTCACAACTTGAAGCACGTAATTCCTTGGTCAACATATCAATATGCATCCAAACTTTTGTGTAGTGATCTACGTTTCTTGCAGCGACCTCTGCTAATGTATGCATACCTTTGCACAAGCTGTCATATCTTTGTACTTCGGGGTTAGCACTCAAAGCATCAAAACTACATTTAATTAAAGTATATCTTCGCTTCACATCCTTCCTCCAACGGTCAAGATAATATTTGGGGGGCAAAGATGTAATGTATGTGCACACAATAGAGCAAAGATGTGTCTGCATAAGATGCCTCTTGAGTCAAAGGAGTCACATGTGCATTTTACTTCAAATTCATCTCCATCTTCATTGAAGTAGACAACATATGGTACTACTTTCACGTATGCATCTTCAACTACTTCATTTTGAACTTTTACCTGTTCAGTCACTTGGTAGGTGCAAATTGCACCCTCTTTAGTCAAAAGGGAGATAGTACAATAAATTCTGCTTATTATCTCATGCTGAACTTCTTTGAATTTGGTAATGGTGTAAACTTTTTCAAATTTTTCCTCAAAAGGATAGAAGGTTACACATGGAAGCTTAGTATTAAAAGACTTGAAATCTGCAAGACTCTCATTCTCAACCTTCTTCCACAAAGCAAGATCATATTGGTCAACAAATTGCTTCAAAGTGGTAGACGGACGCACATAGCCATCGAAAAAGGCATTCATACTTTCACTCCGCTTTGTACTTCTCATACCAGCCCAAAACACACCTTTCAGATATGCCGGTACCCAAAAAGCCCGCTCATTATATAACCGGCGCAACCAATCATGGTCCTTAAGGTCATAACTATCTAGTAGACTTTGCCATCCTACCTCAAAGTCACCACATGTTTGAGACTCATAAACACATTTATGTTTGGCACTCTTAATGGCAGAATAATTTTTATATGATTTAAACTTGTCTGGAATTTTTTTCAAAATGTGCCATAGACAATATCTGTGTCGGATTCCTGGGAAAACTCTTGCGATTGCATTTTTCATAGCCCGATCTTGATCTGTTATAATTGCAATTGGCGCTCGGCCGTTCATGCAATTCAACCAGTTTCGAAACAACCATACAAAATTTTCTGTATCCTCACTAGATATTAATGCTGCCCCAAAAAGTATTGACTGACCATGGTGGTTCACTCCCACAAACGGAGCAAATGGCATACCGTATTTGTTAGTCAAGTATGTCGTGTCAAATGTCACGACATCCCCAAAACTTTCATACGATGCCCTACTTCTTGCATCAATCCAAAACACATTTTTCAACCTAGAATCATCATCAGAATCAACTGCAAAGTAGAAACCACTATCGGTTGCTTGCATCTTATTCAAATAGTCTAGAAGTGCTTTAGCACCTCCTTGGCCAAGCCGAATGTGTCTTTCCTTGTTAATAAAGTTTCTGCAATCTTTTTCTATAAAATGAAGATTCTCATACCCCCCAGCTTCAACAGCAAGAGAGTTAAAACTCTGACTTAGTCCAATCCCAGATATATCATTTACTATAATCTTTCTTCTCACGTTAGAATTCAAATTCCTATTGCATTTATAATATCTTCCCTTGTTTGGACTTAAATCATGATTGTGGTCACTAATTACACTAGTCACATGCCACTTTGTTTCAACCAACTTTGCATTCAATTTCGCCTTGCAATCCGTTTTTATTGTGGGATTTGGCTTATTTGTCGTGGGTTGTGGCTTGCCTTGACGCCCACATGCAAGGGTGACACGTGTCTCTTTTCCACTGATTTTGTCTTTAGTAATTTTTTTGATTATCACCCCAAAACCTCTTTTCCGACCAAACTGCCTATAATATGAGAAAAGTTCGTCTATGGAGCTAAACGTCATACCTCGCTGAGGTTGCTCAACATTTTCGTCTTCACTTACGAGCTTCCACTCAGACTTGCCCTTGCCCTTGCCATTATTGTTGTCCTCATCCCTTATAGTTTCATTTCCATCTACAACACACAAAAAAAATAAATAAATAAATAAACAAACAAACAAACCAAGATGCGTATATAATAAAATTCAACAAAACATCATTCAACAAATGAAGCATAAAATGTACGAATGAGAGAAGAAGAGCCTAACAAACCATTTTCAAGGACAATTTCAGAGGGCAGATCATCACCAACACGAATATGTGTACGTAAGTTGTCATCTTCACATTCATTTTCCGAGTCCATCTAGTAGTTATTACAAGAAAAAATTCAAATTAGAAACATGAACTCAAAGCATGAAAAACATGAACTCAATGGTCCAAAACCCTCCAAAATTAGCATTGAATCTTCGACCCAACTCCACAAAAAATGGAGCTCAAGTGCCCTCTTTGGTATGTTTTGCTTATGTTTTTGTTTTTGTTTTTTGTTTTTTTTTTTCTTTCACATTTTTCTTTTTGTGATTGGTTTTGGGTTTGTTCGTTAATGCTCTGATTGGTAGCTTAGAAAATCCATGGCTGAAAGATAAACAATTTTTTGGGTAGCGCGAATCCTTTTTTCTTATTTCTTGGTTCACATTCTAGAAGAGAAATTGGATTATAATCTTATGCTATTGCTTGGCTACAGAAGGGAAAGCAATTTCAAATTCATTTTTTAAAAGGCCGTAATCTTATGCTATTGTTCAGTTTAGGTACAATTTTCGTTTGTTTTAAAAGGTCCCATTAAAAAAATTACATATTCTTTGCTTTGCATTCGTATGCACAATTGCATCCCATCATTGGTTTGGTAATTTTTATCTAATGACATTTAATCTGTTTTCTCAGGCACTGTGGTTGATACTAAAATGTGTCATCCAACAGAATTTGATTTCTATCTATGCAGCCATGCTGGTATTTAGGTAAACATTTATACTTGGTTGCAGAGGATATAATATTCCAAAGACTTTTTAGTATGTAACTTGAAAGTTGATGAATAGTGATGTAGTCCAAACATTTGAAGAGGAATCTTATCAAACACCTTTGTTCAATTGCTCATTTACACAAAATGCATTTGTCCCGTGGCACTTGATATATTTACTTTTTATATGTTGAGAAAACTAGTTTCTTACCAGGGAAAAGGCCATGGAGGGCGGCAGCACTGCTGCTTCGTGGTGGCCGGTGCACTGGATTGCGGCGGCCGGTGGTTTGGGAGAGAGGGAGAAACTGGGTTCAAGTTGACGCTCCATAAGTAACTGTGGTGGTTGGCGGCGCTTCGTAGCCAGTGAATAGTGTGGCCGGCGGTGGTGGATAGTGGTGGCAGCCGGTTGTGGTGGTGGGTAGGAGGAGGCGGGAGAAATTGAGAGAGATAGGGGCGGGAGATTTTGGGGGTAACAGTAAAAGTGGGATTTTGGGGGGTAATAGTGAAAGTGAAAGTGAAAGTGTGCGTGTGAGTGTAGTTTTTAATTTTTTTTTTTTTTTTTAATAAAAATGCTGGTTAACCCAGGTTGGGTTAACCAGCATTTCTTGCGGACAGCTTCTGCAAGAAATGCTGCTGAATAGCATTACCCATTTGTACACAGACCATGCACGTCATCTATCTCCAATAATAATGATTTATTTAACTCACCAAAAATAAAAAAATTTGTAAGTTCAAATAACAAGTTTAAAAATGACATGTATTACATAGGAGCGTTGGGCTTACTAATAAATTTTACAAAAAAAATTTACAAATTAATGTGGTATAATATGATTAAAAATGAGATAAATTTAAATTTTGAGAATCTCAATCATATTGTGCCAATTAGTTTGCAAATTTTTTTTTTATAAAATTTGTTTGTAAGCTTAATACTTTTTTATATTATATAGAAGAACAAAAAGAATAATAATCTACGTACAAGAGTTTCTCTTAGTAAAACTGATTGCTGGAATGATTGGAGCTGGGCAGCGATGGCAACTCTATGGCCTGACAGACACTCTAAGAGAGGGATAAAGATCCCTCATATTATAGGTAGAATAAGACCCTCATATTGTTCATCCTGGCCATTCATTTTCATCTAACAACCCACACCACACCATATGTCCCACTAAAACTTATATAATAAAATATTATTTAACTTTTAAAAAGCAAATAGAAATAGAAATAATCAAAAATTAAAATCAAATTTAAAAATTAAAAAAAAAAAAAAAAAAAAAAAAAAAACTAGGGTGGCCGGATATTTTATTATATAAGTTTGAGTGGGACACGTGGCATAGTGTGGGCTGTTGGATGAAAATGGATGATCAAGATGAACGATATGAGAGTCTCATATTCTCCCTCTAATATGAGGGAATTTGGATCCCTAAGAGAGAGAGAGAGAGAGAGATGGAGAGATGGGGAGAAAATTAATTAAGAGAGGAGGGCAATAGCTGGGACGTCTTGTCTCTCTCCTCCCTCTCATTAATAGAAATGACATCATGCATGAAAGTGACTAGGGGCGGGATTAGAAAATTTTGTTTGGGGTGGCCGGAGCTAAACGTCGGTTTGGGTTTATGAATTCAAAAAGTCCGATTGAAAAATAACGATTTTAAAATTTACGATTTGACAACACAATTTTTAAGAAAACAATTAAGTGTTTGGTAAAATCATAATTTTGTTTGACGATCACAATTTAGCTTTTAAAATAGTGTGTTGCCTGCAACATGAAAACACGGTTATATTTCTATATTTTCTAAATCGTATTTTTTTTATAAACACACTCCCAAATGATATACTTTTTATGTTTACTTTAAAAATCACACTCTCAAACACACTTTCTCTTTTAAGTTCTTTAATATCACTGTTTTCAATAATAGAAACATGCGTGAAGAGTACTACAAATTAAAGTTAAATCAAGATGGACCAAAATCCTTAAAATAATGAACATGGCATTGAAATATTAAGATTTCAAATATGTCTTTTCCTTTGGGAAAGATTGATAAGAGATTAAAATTTGAATAGTTAGTAGGAAAATAAAGATTTGGAGCAGACACATATTATATGAAAAAAAAAAAAAAAAAAAAAAAAAAAAGAAGAAGAAGATTATACGTGAGTCTGATTGGTGGGCCTCATTGCTCATTGGGCTAGTGATGAGCCATTTGAGGCATCAGAGAGTGCCCAAATTGACGGAAAATTTGGGGTGGGCTAAGACAAAATCTTGGGGGGTAAAGACAAAAACTTGCAGGGGCCCTTCATGTAAAATTGCTATGGTATAAAAATTTCAAAAATTTTAGGTGTTGCCATGATCCCCCAACCTACAACGTGGATCCGCCACTTGAAGTTGACATCGTTTAACAGTAAATAAAGTCACCCCAAACACCTCGTTTACTATTAAACTACGTGTTTTTAAAAAATGAAGTCGTTTGAACAATAAACAACTTCATTTTTTATTGTCCTTTATTGTTTAAACGAAGTCTATTATCAAAAGTGACATCGTTTAAAAAGGAAACGATTTCATTTTTTTAAGTTTATAACATTTATAACGTTTATATATATATATAAGCAATGTAAAAATAATGTTTTTGTGCCGTTTATATGAAACAACAAAAACAAAAATGACATAAAATATTGTGTTTTTTGTGGTATACCCCTTGAACAAAAAATGAAATTAATTTGTAGGGTTTAACACATACCCGTCATAGATGACACGTTAGAATCAGTACTTGTCAGATCATGTTACATCATGTTGGAGCAAATAAGTCAAGAAACGCTTGGAAAAATTACGCATTAAGACCCGTATTGACGACGCACTCCCGACGACCATTGCTTTAAACTTTCAAGTCCTATTCCAGAAAAATAATGGGAAGAAAATTTGGATGAAGATAAATGATTACTGCTTGGAAATTAAATTCGAGAATTGAAAGTGGTGGAAGATTTGAAACTAACTCAATTGAATCAATGGTGGATGGAAGAAATGGCCCTCCACTTACCATTTTGTCCAACTCTAATTATGTGTTCGAAACCAAGTCACTTGAGTGGTGGATGGAAGAAATGGCCCTCAACTTACCATTTTATCCGACTCTAATTATGTGTTAGAAGAATTTTCGACACGGTGTGTGCTTTTTGGGGCCTTCTTGATCTTCAATACTTATTCCAAATACCTATAAAATAACATAATCATCAAAGATCCGCCGAGGAAAATCTAATGTCTAAATCAGTTTCCGAAAGAAATATTATAGGAGTAATTGAGCTCTAATCCATAATTTCTGGTATTAGAGAATGTAATTTTGTACCTTGTATAGGGGCCAATTTATAGGCTTGGAGAGTTGAGGTAAACTTGAACTAGTTTCTCTTATTTTAGTTGACTTGGGGTTCCTGAGAGTTGTAATTAGACTTGGGCTCATACTTCCTTGTAGACTTGGAGTAGGATTCCAATAGAGTACTGCTTGGACTATATCTACTATATCTCTTGCTATTTAATTAATAGCTCTTGCTATTTAGGCTCCGTTTACTTTGACGTAAAATGGTTTCTAGAAAATGATTTCCGTATTTTACGGTGTTTACTTCGACGGAAAATAGTAGTCAACGGAAAGCATTTTCCTTTTGACCGAAAATTTTTCTTTAATTTTTGGAAAATGGTTTACGGTTTTCAAAATCGTAAATCATTTTCCGATTGTAAGCATTTTATTCTTAAATCGATGGACCTTGTCAAGATCCGCCCAAAACCTTGCCGGAACTTGACCGGGACTCGCCCAGGACCTGCTCGGGACCACGCCAAGACCTGCCTGGGACTTGACCAGGACCGGACCGGGACCTACCCGGGACTTGACTGAAACTTGCTCGTGACTTGCCCGACACTTGACTGAGATTTGACCGGGATTTGCCCAGGACACCACCGGGACTTGCCCAGGACTTGACTTGGACCCCGCCCCAAACTTTTAAACATTAGAGATCGAATTGAAAATCGCCCTCAAACTTTAGGAGGTAAAATGTAATTTTTCCTAAATAAAAACTCTATTAGTATAATATTTACATGTAATATTAATATATATGCATGTGTGCCACCTGAGGTCTTCTTATAGAAGATTTATTCTGACAGCTAACCATTGAGCAACTCGGCCATTGACAATTTAACGAATTAAGTTGTGCATGTTTATCAAGTTACTACTTCCATCCAAAACTAGGAAAATGATTCCTTTTTTTTTCATAATCTTTTTCTCATCTTATTTTTCAAAATTACTATTGCATATATAAACCCCACCAAATTTAATTGTAATTTATTTGTTAAATATATTGGATAATATATTAGAAGCGAAAGAAAGAGAGAGAAGAGAGAGAGAGCGAAAGCACATAATGGACTACATTGTATTGACTCTGATAATAATAATGAATACAGAGGCCTCTATTTATAGAGAGGCAAGTAACCTAATAGATTAAGGAAATGTAAACCTAGTAGAATAAGGAAAGGTAAACCTAGTAGAATAAGAAAAGGTAAACCTAGTAGACTAATAATACCTAAAGAAGTAAATAACAAATAATATTCTTAACATCCCCCCTCAAACTCAATGTGTAAACTTGAGTTTGGATAAACCAAAAGGGAAAGAAAAAAAGGAATTCGCCGAAAAAGCTGCTTGTGCCGAAACAATTGCCGAAGTAACGCCATAAAAGTTGTTAGAGACCGGTGGATTCTGCCTGAATTTGAGCAATGCATTTAAGCTGGAGCTTGGTTCACTTGGTTGTAATCTGACTTGAAAACCATATACTAGTAATGAAATAGCTGGCCTCATCTAGTCGAGCGGAGAGAAAGCAGGGCCGGTTAAAGAGGCTAATCATGCCTGAAACCCTTGGACCGTCTCGTCTTGTCGGCTGAGCTAAAGTCTGACTAGTAGACCGTCTCGCCTGTTCGGCTGAGATAAGCAGGGCCGATTGAAGAGGCTAATCATTCCTGAAACCCTTGGACCGTCTCGTCTTGTCGGCTAAACTAAAGTCTGACCCATCTAACTAGTAGACCGTCTCGCCTAGCCGGCTGAGCTAAGTAGGGAGAAAAATGGCCGGTTGAAAAGGCTAATCATGCCTGAAACCCTTGGACCGTTGAAAGGTCTGACCAAAAAAATTCTCATTAGTAATGGATCAATGGCCTAGGAGAGGCTGCAGTGACCCGTGATGGCGGCATTTGACAAGGCATAAGTGGGCCGGTTGAAAGGGGCTTCTTTGGCCCAAAAACCCATGGACCTGAGGAAAGATTGATCTGACCTGAAAGTGCCTACTGCAAGAAGAATGAACCGGATTGAACTGCGCCAAAGAAAAGGCTATGGAACCGAATTGAACAATGCATGAACCAACTTGAACCGCATAAAACAAACACCTAAATTTGGAGAATAATATTGTTTTCTGCCATATAGAGATGCCAAAAGCAAAAATAGACCACAAATTTGAAATCAGGACGAAAAATTGAGTAGAAAACACCTGGTCAACTTTTTCAGTGGTCAAAGTCAACGGTCAACAGTCAAGTCAACGCTACAAAAGTCAACCATGTCAAGGTGATGACGTGGCAGATAGGGCTGACGTGGTGCATAGAGCTGACGTGGCTCTGATGACGTGGCACACATGCTGGCGTGGCGCTGATGACGTGGCAATTAGGGCTGACGTGGCTATGATGATGTGGCAATTAGGGCTGACGTGGCTATGATGGCGTGGCAATTAGGGCTGACGTGGCAAGGATGGCGTGTGGCACGTGGGTGCGATGGCGCGTGTGACACACGCTTGAACGGAGGAGGCTTGTCCTGGCGCATGGATCTGACGCGCGGAACTTCTAGGGGCGCGTGGAGGCGCGTTCGACGTCGTATGGAGGATATAGGACTTGTTCTGGAATCACCGAGATGAAAGCTGTCGATCGGTGGCCATGGAGAAGTGATCGGACCACCGTGGCGGAAGGGCAGTGGCGGAATTGCCAAAAATTTGGGCGGCGCGTGAGGGCGCGTGGAAGCTCCGATGGGGCTGTGTGCGGCGGCTCTGGGACGGTTGTCTTCCGGGTTTTCAAGCGGTATAGTGATACACTAAAAACCTCGAGGAGAAGATAGAGAACCGTGAGGAGCAGAGAGAATGATTCGCCGGATAACACTGGCGGCGCCGGAAAACGTCAAAGACGTTTATTGAAGGCCACAAAAAGGTGGCTCTGATACCATGTTAAATATATTGGATAATATATTAGAAGCGAAAGAAAGAGAGAGAAGAGAGAGAGAGCGAAAGCACACAATGGACTACATTGTATTGACTCTGATAATAATAATGAATACAGAGGCCTCTATTTATAGAGAGGCAAGTAACCTAATAGATTAAGGAAAGGTAAACCTAGTAGAATAAGGAAAGGTAAACCTAGTAGAATAAGAAAAGGTAAACCTAGTAGACTAATAATACCTAAAGAAGTAAATAACAAATAATATTCTTAACATTATTAAAATGAGATGTCGTATAACATTTTTCTGTGGACCATCTCTATTCCGCATGTACGTGATACCACCGCCTCATAGATGAGGCATTAGCATCACTTGTCAGATCATGTCACGTTATGCCATCTGTTCTATTATGGAAAATTAAAATGCCAATTGGATTATCTAGTATCCCATTGAGTCAAGAGTTGGAACAATTAGTCAAGAAACGCTTGGATAACGCATCAAAGAATGGAAAAATAACTAACGACGACCATTGCTTTCAACTTTCAAGTCTTCCACAAAAATAATGCACTAAAAAATATCCTAGTTTGAAAATTTTTTCTTCCAACAAGCGGTCCTCCTAGCTCGTACCATTTCCACAGATTCATAGTGAAAAACTATTTGTTCGCATGTAGCCTCCTTGAACGCAGACCAGTCCACTATTATTGACTTCTTGTGAAATTTGATAAGTCAATGAGTCCAGTTTTGCTAGTGTTCCCATGGATCGGGGTTCGTTAATATATTTATATAATACTCATGTTCTACGTTTGTAACCAAAGGGGATAAAGGAAACAGAGACAACTATTCTCCATTCTCCAATGATGCCAATTCTCTTCTTCCCTTTTCTTCTTCTCTCAGCTATTTTCGCTCAACAGGGGCAATCCCTTGTAAAGCCAGGCTCTTTCTTGACACCAACCACCAACTCTTCTTGGCCATCACCTTCCGGTCTCTACGCCTTTGGATTCTACAAGCAAGGCAACGGTTATGCTGTCGGCATTTTTCTTGCCGGGCTTCCACAGAAGACGGTCGTTTGGACAGCCGACCGAGACAAACCTCCAGTTCCCGCTGATTCTAAACTGAATTTCACAACTGATGGACGCCTGGTTCTTCAATCGGCACAAGGCGCAGAGACACGCCTCGCCAGTTTTCCGGAAGGTGCAAGCTCAGTGTCGATGCTTGACACGGGCAACTTTGTTCTCCTTAATTCTGCTAATCAGACGGTATGGCAGAGTTTCGGCTTCCCAACGGACACCTTTTTGCCAACTCAGAATCTTTCCCACGGGCAAGCGTTGTATTCGAGTATTTCAGAAACCAACAAGTCAACCGGCATATTTCTGGTGTTGATGCAAGAAGATGGATGGCTGGCGATGTACCCAGTTGGAACTCCATACACGCTTGACTATGGTTATGGGGGACTTGGTATAAGTGGGCAGAAAAATGACGTGGTTCTGCAACTTGAAGCCGATGGTCATCTCTATTTGATCAATGGCGCTGGCACTATTATAGTGAATATGACAGACGGATATCTTGCAAAAGATGTGGTCTACCGATTGACAATTGATCCCGATGGGATCTTGCGGCTATACTCCCACGACATGAATCAGAATGGCGATTGGACAATCAAATGGTTTAATCCAAATAATGACGTCTGTATGCCAAAGGGTCTATGTGGGATTAATGGATATTGTGTTGCAATTGATCTACAAGTTGGGTGCAACTGTCTTCCTCAATTTGAATTCGTCAACAAGGAGGAGAAGAGTTCAGGCTGTCAAAGGAATTTCACTATTGCAGAAAGTTGCAAGAGCGACATACATGCCATGGAACCAGTGCCGAACACCGTATGGGAGAATAATAATTATTCAATTATCATATCGACAACTCAAGACAATTGCGGAGAAGCATGTTTGCAGGACTGCAACTGTGAAGCTGCGCTGTTCAAAGACGGGGTGTGCACAAAACAGAGGCTTCCTTTGCGATTTGGGAGAAGAGTTCAAACCGACTCGACCGTAGCCCTTATCAAGGTAGGTAAATCTACACCCACTATAGATGGATATCTGCCAAAAGAAAGCAAAAAAGAGCATTATCGATTGGACATCCTAATTGTCGGTGTTTCATTACTTGCTTTTGCATTAGTTGTCTTGGCGATTTCTGGAATTGCAGTTTACAGAATTCGTGTTTGGTCGTATAAAGTGATATCTAATCATGGAAACACCGTCTTGGGAGAGGATGTTGCTCCAAAATCATTTACTTATGCACAACTTGAGAAAGTGACGGGTGGCTTTAAGGAAGAGCTTGGCAGAGGAGCCTTTGGGACAGTATATAAAGGGGCAATATGGAATGGCGTCGGCCAGAGGATTGTAGCCGTCAAGAGGCTTGACAAATTGTTGGCTGAACGGGAAAGAGAATTTCAAACAGAGATGAAAGTTATTGGGAGAACGCATCACAAAAACCTTGTCCGTCTACTGGGTTATTGCCATGATGGACCCAACAGGCTTTTGGTGTACGAGTACATGAGCAATGGGTCACTTGCAGATGTACTCTTCACACCTCAAAAACAACTTTCTTGGAATGAAAGAATGGAAATCGCTCGTAAGATAGCGAAAGGAATTCTTTATCTCCATGAAGAGTGTGAATCTCAAATCATTCATTGTGACGTAAAACCCCAGAACATACTCATGGATGCACACAGATGCCCAAAAATCTCAGACTTTGGATTGGCAAAATTGTTGAAGGCCGATCAAACCAAAACTTTTACTGACATTAGAGGGACAAAGGGATATGTTGCTCCAGAGTGGCATCGAAAGCTGCCTGTGACAGTCAAAGTAGATGTGTACAGCTTTGGAATTGTGCTGCTGGAGATTATATGTTGTCGAAGGAGTGTGGACCATAATCTTCCAGAGGAAGAAGCTATTCTTGAAGAATGGGTGTACCAATGCTTTGAGAGTGGTGAGCTTGGTAAACTAGTGAATAATGAAGAGGTTGACAAGAAACAATTGGAGAGAATGGCCAAAGTAGGGCTTTGGTGCATTTTGGATGAGCCCTCACTTCGTCCTTCAATGAAGAAGGTTCTACTCATGTTGGAAGGGACTGTTGATATTCCAACCCCCCCAAGTCCAACATCTTTTCTAAGTGCCATCTGAAATGTTTTGGATGTTCCAATCCTCCAAATCTGACATCCTTTCTTCGTGTCTTCTAAAATGTGTTTGTACTTGGATTATTCTTAGAAAATAAGTCTTTTCTAGTGACTTGTCTTTGAAGTTTTCTTTTGAATACTGTGTAACTTGTATCAATGTTTCGGTGTAAGCATTGAGTTTTTTTTTTTTTTTAGTGTGCCATTTTGAATTGCATTCGTGTAGTAATGCTCCAATAAAAGAATTTTCTTTTCAAGTTCTTCTCTATTTCAACAACAAAAAAATTATAAATAATGTTAGAATTTATCTAGATAAATCCGTCTTTCTCTATAGCATGGGAAGAACAAGTGGAATAGATAAACACACCCCCATTTTTAGACATGTTTTTACATCTCAGCCTGATATCTGCTTGCTTGCTATTGTGTGTGTGAAGGAGACTAATACCTCAATCTTAAAATTTCACAGATGACGTAAAAAAGTATAACAGACCAACTCTATTTATATTGAGGGTGAGAGTACATGGTTTCTTAAATAGTACTTCTCATTATGAACCCAACAATAAAATGGCTGTCAATACCAAAAAAAAAAAAAAAAAATTGAGGAAATAAACACAACAATCTCCCACTTGAACAACATAAGTCATTTAATCAAAAAACTAAACGCAAATAAGCATCCCAAAACACAACCTGATCCAAATGTATTTTAGCATGTAGCAAATGACCAAGACGTTGCTAAAATCTTCGTTACACTTGAGAAAAGTGTGGACCCATAAGGAGATCCATGGAAATGAATTTGACACAAAAATGTAGGTCCGTATGTGGCTTCTCTGCAACTTTTTTTTTTTGTATTTAATTTAATAAAAGTAATCATTATTGTAGCTTTCTCTAAAACAATCACGAAAGAAATAAACTTTTCTGGAGCTTTGAAAGCTACAAGCTTTCCCCACCCCCCTCCCCGCCTTTTTTTTTTCTCTCTTTTATTTTTTCACAATCACCACATTGGTCAACCTCTAAGATTGGATGTTGTAGCCATTGGCCAAGATTATATTGTAGCTTGATGACTTTTTTAGTTTTTATTCGTGATTTTTTTTTTAATTTATCAAATAATGTGTCAAACGACACGACCTATTTCATAAACGAATTAAACATATCATGTCATGTCAACCCGTTATTTGAATGGGTAATGTGAAGGTGGAGAAGTATAGCTCGTTTAACTAAACTGTTCGTGTCAGGATTAACCCTTAATAAGTTAGCGGGTCAAGCGGGTTAACCCAAACCCAACACCCACAACCCGTTTTGGTAGCCCTATAGTGATAATCTGTTATTAGCAATGACTTAAAGTTGTCGTTAATAATATTTATTTTTTAATTAATTTTGTCTTATAGATATATATATATATATATAAAAGCCGAAACCCCTTAGAAGTGCCTTACAATTGCGACATGTGGCGTAAACTCATTTTTTTAAAAGCTAAACCGATTTTTTAAGACATAATTTTTGAACATTAAACACAACACTTTTAAAGAGTGAACCAGATTTTTACTTTAAAAAGTATCATTAAATTAGCTTAATTATAAGGGCGTTTAATTATATTTCAATAATTTTCCATATACAAATTATTCATAAATTAAATATTATTAATGTCAAATCAAATAACAAAACAATTTTTTTAAAAAAATAAATAAATAACAAAACAAATAATAGAAATCAAATTATTATGTATTAATACGTTTATTCACTTTAAAATTAGGATCCTCCAAAAAATAAAAAAATGTCAGAATATTATTAAATACCACATCTCTTTCCCTCTCTACGTCCCTCTCTCTCTCTCTCTCTCTGCATTTCCTCTCCACGTGTCTCTCTCTCTCTCTCTCTCCATGTTTCTCTCCCTTTATTTTGTCTCTGCTATCATCTCTCTCCATGTTTCTCTCCCTTCGTTTTGTCTCTGCTATCATTCTTCACGTTAGTGTGTTTCTCTGCAACAAATTGTAATTGAGGATTCACTTTTTCGCAGGTTCAATTTTTTAAAAAAATTTGAATTTTGTGTATATATATATATTTTTGATAAACATGTAGTGTGTTTTTGTTTGACTTCTATGATTTGTATTGTTAATATGAATTAGCAATACTCATACTTTCTGCCTTTGTTGCAATTTGATAAAATATGTTTTATGTTTTGTGTTACTTTGATAGAAATTGTGATTGGGTAGTACAAAACATAAAACAATTTTTATCAAATACTTCTAATTTATATTAATAATACAAAACATAAGAGTCAAACAAAAATACACTATTTTTATCACAGAAAAAACATATACAAAAAAAAAACCATATGAACCCGCGAAAAAAGTAAATACCCAATCACAATTTGTTGCAAAGAAACACACTAACCTGAAAAAAGATAGCAGAAACAAAATGCGGAGAGAGAGAGAGAGAGAGAGAGAGAGACGTGAAGAGGGAAAGAGATGTGGTATTTAATAATTTTCCCTAAACGTATTAACATACATATTAAAGTGACTAAACGTATTAATACATAATAATTTGATTTGTATTATTTGTTTCCTTATTTGATTTGGACATTAGTTATACTTAATTTATTGAATAATTTATATATGAAAAATTTTTGAAAGATAATTAAATATCCTTAATTGAGCTAATTTAATGAACCGGCTTTTTACTTAAAAAACCGGTTCACTCTTTCAAAGTGATAGGTTCAATGTTCAAAAATTATGTCTTAAAAAACCGGTTTAACCTTTAAAAAAAAAATGGGTCAACGACATATGTCACAATTTTAAGGCACTTCTAAGGAGAATTTCGGATCTCGGCTACCATATATATATGATTATTATTACTATTATAAGTCATGTGAAAATTGAGATATGTAAAGATAAAAGTAGAATGCTGGAAGAACAACAAGCACCCCTTTCTTATGAAGGTGTCGAAGAAAGTCATTAAGCTCTATTAGAGCACAGCTTCCATTTGAATTTTCCTAAGTTTAAGGAACAAAATTACTTTTTGCTTCCCTATCCAAATATACTTCTCAATAGCTTCTATTACATTTCTATATACCATTAAAATATTATTTCTTTACAAAATACAAATTGCATATCTACCCTCAAGTTTTTTACAAAATCCCAACATTAATCCCTAATAAAAGGCAAAAAAATGAAAAATGAGAGAAGAAAAAGAAATATTTATATTCAAATAATTTATAGATAAGCTCTTTTGGTTCCTTATACATGGGGTAGCACGGTAGCATTCACAATGTTTAGGGAAGCAATGGGATAGCACTGACATTCACAATGTAGCTCTTTTGGTTCCCTACATGGGGTAGCACAGTAGCTGTTGCAGGTAACTTTTTGTGGTTGTTTTTTTAGATTTTCTTTATATATAAGAAAGGGAATGAGTTATAGGGTGTCTGTTGCTAGTACTATTAGCAACAACATGAGCTGCCAAGTTTATTGTATAGGGTAAGTCTTAGAGACCCACTTCTTACCTCACCAATCCAAGAGACAACATGAGCTAAACACTTTTAAAATCAATTCTTGCATTAAAAAAACAAAAAACCTCAATTTACTGTATCGAACTTTGAAGTTTTTACAATTTCACCCCTTCATTAAGAATTTCTGTTAAATCCACTACAAGAAACTGACTCATCAGGGGCGACTTATTAGGGGCGACTTTATAGTCGCCCCTAATACTCAACTATTAGGGGCGACTTTTGAAAGTCGCCCCTAATAGTTATGTATTAGCGTCCACATCCAAGTGGACGCTAATAGCCGACCCAAAAGATGAATAATAGCGTCCACTCTACAGTGGACGCTAATAACTCGACCCTAATATTTTCGCGGGAAATATTCAAAAGGCGGGAAAAAGACCATTAGCGTCGACTTTCCAAGTCGACGCTAATGGTTACTTATTAGGGTCGACAAAGTCGACCCTAAAGAGTATGTGTAGGAATTAAAAAAAATAAAAATAAAAATAAATTTATTCACCAATAGCGTCCACTCAAAGTGGACGCTGAAGAGTGATCATTAGGGTCGACTTTAGAGTCGACCCTAATGCCTAAGTATTAGGGTCGACAAAGTCGACCCTAAATAGTATGTGTAGGAATTAAAAAAAAAAAAAAATAATAATAATTTTATTCACCAATAGCGTCCACTCAAAGTGGACGCTGAAGAGTGATCATTAGGGCCTAAGTATTAGGGTCGACTTTGTCGACCCTAAAGAGTATGTGGAGGAATTAAAAAAAATAAAAAAAATAATAATTTTATTCACCAATAGCGTCCACTCAAAGTGGACGCTGAAGAGTGATCATTAGGGTCGACTCTAGAGTCGACCCTAATGCCTAAGTATTAGGGTCGACTTTGTCGACCCTAAAGAGTATGTGGAGGAATTAAAAAAAATAAAAAAAAAATAATTTTATTCACCAATAGCGTCCACTCAAAGTGGACGCTGAAGGGTGATCATTAGGGTCGACTCTAGAGTCGACCCTAATACCTAAGTATTAGGGTCGACAAAGTCGACCCTAAAGAGTATGTGTAGGAATTAAAAAAAATTAAAAAAAAATAATTTTATTCACCAATAGCGTCCACTCAAAGTGGACGCTGAAGAGTGATCATTAGGGTCGACTCTAGAGTCGACCCTAATGCCTAAGTATTAGGGTCGACTTTGTCGACCCTAAAGAGTATGTGTAGGAATTAAAAAAAAAAATAAAATAAATAATTTTATTCACCAATAGCGTCCACTCAAAGTGGACGCTGAAGAGTGATCATTAGGGTCGACTTTGTCGACCCTAAAGAGTATGTGGAGGAATTAAAAAAAATTAAAAAAAAATAATTTTATTCACCAATAGCGTCCACTCAAAGTGGACGCTGAAGAGCGATCATTAGGGTCGACTCTAGAGTCGACCCTAATACCTAAGTATTAGGGTCGACTTTGTCGACCCTAAAGAGTATGTGTAGGAATTAAAAAAATAAATAAATAAATAATTTTATTCACCAATAGCGTCCACTCAAAGTGGACACTGAAGAGTGATCATTAGGGTCGACTCTAGAGTCGACCCTAATGCCTAAGTATTAGGGTCGACTTTGTCGACCCTAAAGAGTATGTGGAGGAATTAAAAAAAATTAAAAAAAAATAATTTTATTCACCAATAGCGTCCACTCAAAGTGGACGCTGAAGAGTGATCATTAGGGTCGACTTTGAAAGTCGACCCTAATGCCTAAGTAATAGGGTCGACAAAGTCGACCCTAAAGAGTAGGTAGGGAAAAAAAAAAAATAATAAAAAAAAATAAAAATAAAAATTTTGGTGCCCAATAGCATCCACTAAAATTGTGTATATATCACTACATTGTTTAAAATTTTCAAATAAAGTGACACAATATGCATCGTTAAATATAACAAAATAAAATTTTAACCGTAAAAGTAAAGCTCTCCCTTTCACTTAATATTCCATATGTACAGTTGTTTCAATATATATATATATATATATGTTTTTTTTTTAAAAAAAAAGGAAAAATTCTTCTATTTCAATTCCATCCTCCTAAAGAAAGATTTTAATTTGTATATATTTGCCATTTGGTTAGGAGTTTCATTTGGAGGATAAAGTTTTCATTCGGACTAATTTGAAGACTTCAGTTTTAAGTGGATTCCCCAAATGATTTCTAACCAATGGGATTTAATTCCCCGAATGAAAACTTAATTCTTAATTCCCATTTCATAATTCATATTAAATTTTACATATCTAATAGTGTATATATATGATATGATGAATATATTGAAACAAAACTAAAGACAAATAAAAAGATTGAAACAATTGAAAATGAAGTTGAATTAATTCGATTGATCGTGAAAGGATCAAATGATCGATCAAACATCCGATCGATCCTAATGAATTAGTTCGATTGATCGTGATAAGATCAAATGTTTGATCGAACATTCGATCGATCCTAGTGAATTAGTTCGATTTATTGTGATAGGATTAATTGATCGATCAAACATCTGATCTATCATAGTGAATTAGTTCGATTAATCGTGATAGGATCAAACATTCGATCAAAAATCCGATCGATCATAGTGAATTAGTTCGATTGATTGTAATGGAATCAATTGATCGATCAAACATCTGATTGATTCTAATGAATTAGTTAGATTGATAGTGATAAGATCAATTGATCGATCAAACTGAATACAATTGAAGGTTCAATCGAACATTCAATTGAACTATAAGCTTTTTATATTATCTTAGTGCATTAGTTATATTGATCTTATATTATCTTTGGATTTTGTATTGATCTTAGAATTAATTATAAGATAAATATCAACTTAATGATCTTTATTAAACGGAAATTATTAGTTAATATTATAATAATAAAAACATATTACAGGAGAAAATAAAGAAAAACAAAAATAAATAAAATAAATAAAAAATAAAAATTATAAGTATAATTTTTTTTAAAAAAAAAAATTTTGAGGCTCATTAGGGGCGACTAAGGTCGCCCCTATTGTTAAAATTTTTTTTGAGGCTCATTAGGGGCGACTAAGGTCGCCCCTATTGAGTGCGAAAAATAAGCGCCATCCAGTGGCGGGATATCTGAAATTTTCAGACCATTTTTTATGTTTCACTCCAAAACAGAACACCTCTTCTTTTTTTTCTCTTTCCTTAAGTTTCACTCCAAAACAGAACGTTATGGAGAGAGATGAAGCGAGAGAGAGAGAGAGAGAGCTGTGCGAGAGAGAGGTTGAAGGCTGGCTGGATTTTCGGCCAGAAATCTCGTGCTTCGGTCGCTCAAGAGAGAGCGAGACAAAGATGAAAGGGCAAAAAAAATCAGTTCTTAGCCATCGGTGAGAAGGAGCAGCTGTTCTTCTCAAAATCTCGCAGTGCCTCTTCAACAGGCAATCGCTATGTCACTCTTTGAGCGATCATTAGGTCTCTGATTATGGTATGTTAATTGTCTATTCATCTTCATCTTTGTCTTAATATACAATATACATACTCGTACCAGGTTTTGTTTCAAAGAAAGTTATGATCTGTTTCTTATAAATGATGTTTATTTATATATATATATATAAGGTTATGGTCTATTAACTATCTGGATTCCAAATTTTGCAAGCTCTTTCTTTTATTTTTTGCAAATCCCTTTTTGAGTTTGGTCATTTCCTTTTCCGCATAGATAGATGGATCCTCGTTTTCTACATATCTTTGTCAAGCCGAGTAGCTCTGAACCCGACTGGGTCATAGAGTTATTTGTGAAATTAATTAAGCTTTTTACTGGATGTTAGTTTTCTTGATTTTGGGCTTCTGATGACTGGACCTCCATGAGGTTGAATGTTACAAACTTCTTTGTTGAACTTGCCTTAATCTTTGTAAATGAGTTCTAAGTCGTTGGTTTGCGTTATTTGATGCTGAAGACTAGAAGATATCATGATTGAACCTTGTGGGGGTTGCCTTGTTGTTCTCTTGTTTGTGGGATTTTCCAAATAAATAGTGTAAATAGGGCGGGTTATGAGTGCTTAGGAGAGTCTTATAATTTTGGGGGTTTGTTCTTTTTGAATAGTGTGGAATTGGAAGGAATGTAAGAGCTCTATAAGACGGGTTCGTGAATGCAATTATTTGGAATTAATTTAGTGAAGGGGAGCACACCTCTATAGGGAAGTCGGGGTTATCCTGCTTTCGTATAGGGCCTGCCATGTTGAGTTTGGTTGTTGTAAATGAAGTTTGGGCTTTATGGTTTATGGTTTAGTACATAGCTTTGTTGTTATGTTATTATTTTCACTAAGGTTTTTTCTTTCATGTCTCAATATTGGTTTATTATAAGAAGAGAATGCATCTTTTTTAGGATTTGACAGATTGTGAATGTTGTCATTGGTGGGGAGAGCTTTAATTTCATTGAATTTTCATCAAATAATCTTGTCATTAAATTCCAGCGACTATTTATGCTGAAGATAATGTGAGTAGAAGAATTATCTAATAATTACTAGATTTAAGAGGGGATGCCGCGAAATCGGCTGCCCCTTTGTTTCCTGAAGTGGATAAGCTCTTG
This sequence comes from Corylus avellana, assembly GCF_965113065.1. NCBI lineage: Eukaryota > Viridiplantae > Streptophyta > Magnoliopsida > Fagales > Betulaceae > Corylus > Corylus avellana. The sequence goes on along the minus strand of NC_142500.1, from coordinate 11,078,662 downwards.
GGCCTATTCAAGGATTCTTATAAGGAGTTGGTTGATCTTCGAAAACAGGTATGTTTTTGAAACAGTAGGTTATGGAACGCAGAGTCTAAAAATAATCGTTGGTTTGATAAGGTTTTCATTTTTCTGTTTCTTTTCATATTGGTTGAAGGTTGATGGTAGACTCAACAATCTCAAGAAGGAGGTCTCTGTCCAAGATTCTAAGCACCGCAAGACACTCGCTGAGGTTAGTTAACTGAAGTGTTGCTTTGAATTGTGATACACGTAATGAGTTTTCCCATGAATCTGAAAATTGAGTTACATATGATGGTTATATGTCCCTTGTGCTTTTAATGAATTTGCTTTGCTTATAAAAAAAAATGATGGTTGTCTGTATCTTTTCTTTTTCAGCTGGAAAAAGGTGTAGATGGATTGTTTGATAGCTTTGCAAGGTTGGACTCACGTATTTCAAGTGTTGGACAGACTGCTGCAAAGATCGGAGATCATTTGCAGGTAGAGTTTTCCCATGCTTCATTGCCATATGCTTATGATCCTTGTAGTTAATACAATTTTATCACCATCTCTATTGAAACTTTGTTATTTTATGTTTTCATTTATATGGCGTTTTCTTGTCAGAGTGCAGATGCTCAGCGAGAAACTGCTAGTCAAACAATAGAGCTTATAAAGGTATTGTCAATTGATCATTTAGTTTATGATATCCTTTGTTAGAACGTGCTAACTGCATTATTAATTTAATCCCTGCAGTATTTGATGGAGTTCAACAGCAGCCCAGGAGACCTAATGGAACTTTCACCTCTATTTTCTGATGACAGCCGTGTTGCGGAGGCTGCTTCAATTGCGCACAGAAATTGCGTAAGATGGCCTTAGTTACCCATAAAGTTATTTTTTCATAATTTTCATGAGGACCTTTTATTCATTTGCATAAGCATGATGATGTTCTCTCTAAACTTAACAGCTTTTCATGACAGAATCAGGTATCATTCTGTTGTTACTAGAATTAGTTGCGAGCTCCATTTCAGTTAAAGCCAAAAGAATTTTGAGACTTACTTTGTTTGCATTCTTGTCAAAAACCTCATGATACTTCATGCTTTTTGAGGGTTTGCTTTTGGGTTGGGTTGGAAAGGGGGGGGGGGGGGGGAACTTTTTCATAAGTTTTACATAAAATTTGGGAAAAGCATTAGATAAAAAAAAATTCGGCCTCTTTGTAAGTTGTTGTAAGACTGAGGAGGGCTGAAAACTAACGGAAAATGAATGTTTAGTAGAAAATTGCGTAACATAAACAGAAACAAATGATCTATCATTTTACTTTGTTGGAAATGAGTATGGTCTTTCATTTCTGGTAGGGAGATAACTATTTCTCAAATGCTTATGGCAAGCTACAGTTCATATCAAGAATGTTAGAGAAGTTGCCGATATTATTTCTTCATAGATGAATTATCTGTGTGATACTTGTATGCTTTTCACTGCTTTGTAAACAACTTGCTATTTCTATTGATTTTAGGGTCATTTGCTGAGGAAGATATTGGAAGACAAGGAATAGGTGCACAGCCAGTTATGGGGAATGCTGCTGCTAGCAGAGGATTGGAAGTTGCGGTTGCTAATCTGCAGGATTATTGTAATGGTAGGGTAACTTTTACAGAATAATGGACGTATTGACTCCTCAAGAAAATCAAAATCATATATTGTACTGCATAAGAGATCTAAGAAGTCCGGTGTCTTTTAAAAATGTTTAGAAAACCAAATGTTTTATAATTGCTATTTGATACAAGGTCTTTTGAAATTTAAGTTGGAAGTTAATATTATCTTTTTACTTATAAGTGTGTGTGTGCGCTTGGAGTCATAGGCTTTCTTATCCTTTTCAGTGGTGTTTGTCCTTGTGTAGAACTGGAGAACAGATTGCTTGCTCGTTTTGATGCAGCATCACAGTGGAGAGAATTGTCTTCAATGGCTGAATGTGCTAAAATTTTATCTCAGGTAAATACTTTTGTTAGGTCTGATATGTAATAATTTAATTATTATTGATTTTAAAGTTAATAGCTTCATTAAGTAGCTCTTCCTTCCCTCTTTCCCACTCTTTCTTCATCTCTCTCTCTCTCTCTTTTCATGGTTTTCTTATATACGAAGACTGAGAGAAGTCGATTGTGGGCATTTAGAATAGTTTGTAATGTGGTGAAGTAGTGTTAATGGATAGTAGTCTTCTCCAAGAGGTGTTAAACTTTTAAACTTTGCCTGTATTAATGGTTTTCAGCTTGTGTTTGCAATGATAGGTATCGTTTTGTAGTTTTAAGCCACTATTCATGATATGTTCTGTACTTTCACTGTGTTGAAGGCCCTATTTTCACTATAAGACCATTATCCATGGTAGTCTTCTTTTTTCCCCCTCCAAAGGGAAGCTTCTAATATCCCAATGCCCAAGTAGTCTTAGTGCATAGATGTCTAGACTATGCTGGGTGATTTTTATTGTTTACCAAATGGGTCAGCACATTAAAATGTGATTAAGTGGTTTTAATTTTTATTGTTTACCAAATGGGCATTTACATGCTCTGTTTCTGCATGGCTTAAGGTATGTATTTAATACCAATCGCAGGATTACTTATATGATTTCTATAATCTACGATCTTTATCACTGTCATGAAGACTAAGTTTACCTGTTTTTAGAGCAGAGGTTGAGGGATATTGCTCTCAAGGAGGAAATGAAGATACATGATGCTGACATTTGAACCACTCTGACCTTATTAGGGTTGACCAGTTCTTTATCAAGGTTTGTACTTGTAAAACCTCATCAGAGTTAGCAATGTGGTAATTGTTGCAGCTTGGGTTATCCTATTGGTGACTAATACTATCCATAGTTTCTCAACTTCGTGTTAAGATCTTCTTGTATCATTTTTATCTTTAAAGTTTTTATTCTCTAGGTCCAGGAGCTTACTGAATAAGAGAAATTAAAAAGAAAAAGAAAAAAGAGGAGGAATATAAACTGAAAATGGTTCAATCTTTCCAATTTGCACCACCATCTCTTCTTATCCCTTGTAAGGGCAGCCCTAAAACATCATAAATTTGTGTGTTAGACACATCATCATGTATAAGCATTTTGACTCTGTCTATAGGTCCAACATGCTTGTCACATTTCATTTTGTTTTGGGTCACTGCATTAGATATCTTGCATTTTGAGTTACATGTGACACTAATCTCAGAGTCCTTGTTATATATTTTTCCCTGCTCTATAAGGTATTTATCAAAAATAATAATTCATTATGTAATCACATTTATGCATATGTAAGTAATTTGGTTCCCTGGGTCTGCTTGGAGTGCGATCGATGGCAAATTATTGAAAGCCCACTGGTACTGCGATCGATCGCACTACACGTGCGATCGATCGCAAAATGTCAAACACCTTCTGGTACTGCGATCGATCGCACTCCACGTGCGATCGATCGCAAAATCTCAAAAACCTTCTGGTACTGCGATCGATCACACACGATTGTGCGATCAATCGCAGATTATTTTTTTTTTAATTTTTTAGGACCATTAGCGTCCACAAAGTGGACGCTAATGGTTAACTATCAGCGTCCACTTTGAGTGGACGCTAATTGTTAACCATTAGCGTCAACTATGGCTTCCGTTTACATCACCTTTAGGGTCAAAAAATTTTGACTTTTAGGGTCGATAAAGTGGACGCTAAAAGTGATCATTAGGGTCGACTTTAAGTGGACGCTGATAGTTAATTTTTTTAAAAAAATTTTTAGGACCATTAGGGTCCACTTTGTGGACCCTAATGGTTAACTATCAGCGTCCACTTTGATTTGGACGCTAATAGTGAATTTTTATTTTCTATTTTTTAGGACCATTAGGGTCCATTTTGTGGACGCTAATGGTTAACCATTAGCGTCCACTTTAAGTCGACGCTAATGGTTAACCATTAGCGTCGACTATGGTTTCCGTTTACATTACCTTTAGGGTCAAAAAATTGTGACTTTTAGGGTCGATAAAGTGGACGCTAAAAGTTATCATTAGGGTCGACTTTAAGTGGACGCTGATAATCACACATTTGATCATTAGGGTCGGACTATTAGCGTCGACACCTTTAGGGTCCAAAAGTCGACGCTGTTGTCAACAGCGTCCACTTTAGGACTTTTAGGGTCGACTCAAAGTCGCCCCTAAAGACCTAAATTCTTGTAGTGATCTTAGCAAAGTTTGTGAACATTACCAAAATACTCGAGTCTTTTTTTTCAAAAGAAAAAAAAAAGGAAAAAAAAAAACTAATGGGTCAAATTTGAGATTTTTTTTTTTTCTAAAAAAACTACTTTTAACTTTTAATTAAGGGTAAATTTGAAATTTTATAAAATTCAAAGGTCATTTCACTCTTTTACCATCTGATTTAATCACAATCACAAACCTTAGTGGGAGGGGTGCCATTGCAAAAAATTCAAAATTCAAAATACTAAATAGATAGTTTTTTTTAATTTTAAAAGGATAATTACAAAAGTGATTCAATTAATTAGTGAAGTTTCAGAAAAAACAACTAAGATATAAGTGTAGAAACCAACAATCAAGTGTTAAAAAAAAAAAAAATTTTAAAAAGAAAAAAGAAAAAAGAAGAAGCTATGTTTATAAAGACCATATACTAACAGTTAGGGCAGGGTGAAACACGAGGCCCATTCAGCAAGGCATATCTGCTAGTTTGCTGCCAAAATGTGGGCAGCTATACAACACCTGAAACCATGGGAAAACACAAGAAATAATCATTGTAGGGTTATAGAACGATCTGCAATTCGAGAAAATTATTGATTGGCATACAACTCCAGTGGTGTTTTGTTCACAAGGTCATCAACATGAACACACTTTTCTAATACAATTAAAAAATGCACTAATTCATCCAAAACATCTACAAAATTAGCACAGAATCTTCTTTATAAGAAGCACACAGTACATCTATTTCAATACATTTACTTGATTTAACTTAAGATCTTTCATTAAACATAAATTTCTAATCCCACATCATTTTGGGTCCTTTAGTCCTGTTTTTATCATCCAAAAGGACTATCGAACAACACTCTTTCAGTAAAAAGAAGGAGCACCAAATTCTCATACCAATACTTCTTATCACAAAATCAAAGCTAGTCCATAAAAAGATTTTTTGGTTCAAGATTCCCATTGTACCTTAGTCCACAGAATGGGTTTTCACAGAAAGGCAATCAACAACCCAACATTAAAAGGAAATTTATGCAATAATCAGAAAACCGAAAATTCAATAACCACTCAACAAATTTTATGTTTTTTCCGATCAAAACGGACATACTCGGCCAAAAGAAGGATCAACCAACAAAATTACAACCCATTTGGTCCATCATTATGGAAATCTTCAAAGAAAAGAAACCCCCAAAAAGATAGGCTTCTTTCCCCTCATCAGTTTCGGCCAAAACACGAAGAACAGCACAAAATTTTACGCAAAATCAACAATCAAAACTAAGAAGCGAGACAACCTACCAAAACGAGTTACCCTTTGTTTGGAAACAACGAAAACACCGTATGGACCTAATTAAACCGCACCTTTGCTTCGGAATCTCTCACTCTCTCTCGTCTGATTCTCTCCCGTTCTGTGATTCTCGGCCTCTCTGAATCGAGCTCTCTCTTTCTCTCTCACTGTGGATCGATGTGAAATAGCAGAAGGGAGAGAGGGGAAAAGGGCTAGGCTTACTACAAAGCGCTAACACCTTAGGCCACCAAATTTCTCGGCGATGTGGGGGTGGCAGAGGAGATTTAGGGCAAAGTTTTTCTGTGTATGTTTTGGTTCAGAAGAATGTTTTGGTGGGGAATTTTTAGGGGTAGCGCCAATAAGTCGCCGCGCGCTGCTTTTACCAAAATACTTAGAAACCTTCCATGGAGCCAATATCATCATTAAGGTGACTATTTTCTTAGAAAAAAATCTGCAGATTTGCCTTTGTGTTGAGAGAACTATTGGTATTGGCTCTCATTTTCCTCCCTTCTAATGCCTTGTTCTATTTTCCACACTTGTTTGGTGCTAGGTATTAATAAATCCTTTGATAGTATCTAATAACTGTAGATATAATGAGAGGATACCAGTGAAGTCTAGAATGGGGAAAACTGCTGTTTTTGTTCTTTCAACATTGCAGCAGATTGAACCTGTTGCTGGACAAGTTTCTGCAATTGTGCTTGTGTCATACAAGGGAGTTAGTTTATGAGGTATACTCATTATCTTCAACTGTTACAAGGCTGCAAATTTTAAATACATTTGCTTGACATTATTAAGCTTATTGGATTGTGTAGTCCCTTGCATAATTTTTTTTATCATTTTATTTTGTAGATTTCTTTTCTATTTTTTGACATGTCTACACAATGGAAGAGGATGTGAGATTCAAACTAGTGACTTCCGCTTCATGAGGCGTGGTCCACAACCGATTGAACTACTCCTTAGGAACTCTATTTTGTAGATTTGGCACTAAAGGGCTTGCAGTTACATTCATTCATCTGCTTCTGACTTAGAGGATCTCAATAATGTATGAGATTCTCTTTTGTAATTTTCAATGTTTTGTGTTGCTGTTTTTAATTTTTCTTTCAAGGTTGGATGATTGCATGGAGGTTTGAGGTGGATATAAAAGAACTTCCTGAGCATATTGATACCTCTACATATAGTAAGTTTTCTGAACTTCACTTGGTAGTGATGCCTCTTATTTTTGAACAATTCGAACAATTATTTATTCGATTAGGTGAAATTTGCATTTATATGGCTATTTGGGTTTTATATAATTCAGAATATTTATCTAATTCATGAATTTGGTGATTTACTAACGCTTATTTTGATATGAAGTCACCTTACTAACTTTGTTTTTGTTTTTGTAGAAATTTGTTGAAGTAGAGTTGCCTACAACAACTAGAAAGTGGGTCAATGACAACTGGAACCGGAACCTAAATCCTTGACAACTTGCAATGTTTAATTTTAGTAATCACTAATCCTAATATCTTTGTGCATTTGCAGATTTGATTTTTGAATAATTGTTAATTACTTAATCTTACGTGATAAACTTACCTTGACATCTTGCAATTGAGTTAAAAACATCTAACACTTTTTTTCATTGAATGCATAGGTGTGGGCAACTTGATCACTTTTTTTCATTGAAGTTGTAATTTTAGTTGTATTTTGCCTTTTGGTCACTTAAGTAATCTTGATGATCTCTTTGTTCTTTGTTTTTTTTTTTTTTTTTTTTTCAGTTTGTATTTTGCCTTTTCGTTACTTAAGTAATCTTGATGTTCTCTTTCATTTTTTTTTTTTTTTCTATTTGTAATTTAATTGGTTTCTTCAATTTGATGTTGCTTGTAATTTTAAATTGTAAATTCTTCACGAATCATGAAGAATTTTTTCTGCAATTTTTACATTTATTTTGGCTTGCTAATTGAGCTTGAGCTTGAGCTTGTAATTTTAAATTGTAAATGCTTCATGAATATAATTTTTTTCATTAATTTTAGGTTTTTTTGCAATTTTTTCATGAATTTTGAATTTTGAATTGAATAAATTGAATTAATTGAACAAATTTTTGTTTCTTTTTATTGAATCTAATGATGATGGAGTTTTGTTTCTTTTTTATTTATTATTTTGTTTTTGTTAGCTTTTATTTATTTATTATTATTATTATTATCTTTTTCTTTATTGCTATGATGGAAATGGACTATCTATGTATAGAGTTGAAAATTGCTAATCTTTGTGAATGTTTTTATTTAATGGCAATTTGTATTTTTATATTTTTTATATTTTTTTTTATCATTTTATTGAATGGCAACTTATTATTACATTATTTTTTATATTTCTCATTCAAACGGGTCGAGTCATGTCGTGTCGTGTTACCTTATAAGAAAACGAGTCGTGTCAACTCGATATGACCTAATTATTTTAAACGGGTTAAACAGGTCGTGTCGTGTCACCCAACTATTTTTTGTGTTATAATCATGTCAGATCCACCAACTCGTAGCTAAACGGGTCGTGTTCATGTATAGGTTAATCGTGTCATGAGTCATTACGGGTCGTAATTGTCTACCCATTTGCCCGTTTTGCCAACCCTCCTTTGTCTCCTAATTTTTCTTAGGTTCTCAATATTATAAATAGAGGTTCAATAGATAAGTAAAAATATAACTTGTGATCAAGGCTGGCTGGAGCCTTAGGCGGATTAGGCGGCCGCCTAAGGCCCCTAATTAATAAATATTAGTGAAGGTGTTTTTCATAAAAAAAATATTTAGGCATTAATTACAGTCAATATTCTTTAATTAAGACCCTAAATAAGAAATTAAGAGAATGTATTAATATCGTTTGATTCACTTAAAATGTCCAACATTCCATTCTTGAAAATAAATACTACAATAATTGATAACATTAAATAAAGAAATCAAATAAAATATTAATATCAAAATCATTCTTAAATAAAATTCTCATATTGAAAGTAGAGATATTTTGGGCCTTGTAATGAGCAGTAAAAGACTTCCATCATAATTTACAACAACAACTAATCAGTAATAAATTATGATCTCAAGTCCCAAACTGGCAATCACTACAAGAATTTATGTCTTTAGGAGCGACTTTGAGTAAACGCTAAAAGTCCTAAAGTGGACGCTGTTGACAACAACGTCGACTTTTGAACGCTAAAGGAGTAGATGCTAATCGTCCAACCCTAATGATCAAATGTGTGATTATCAACATCCGCTTATAGTCGACGATAATGATCACTTTTAGCGTCCACTTTTTCGACGCTAAAGGTCATAATTTTTTACCCTAAAACTGTTGTCAACGGAAGGCAAAGTCGACGCTGATAGTCAATCATTACCGTCTCCTTAAAGTGAACGCTGATAGTCAACCATTAGCGTCCACTTTGGGTGGACGCTGATAGTTAACCATTAGCGTCCACTAATGGTCATAAAAAAAGTATAAAAAAAAAAAAAACAACCATCAGCGTCCAAAATAGAGTGAACGCTGATTGTTAACTATTAGCGTTCACTTTGTGAACGCTAATGGTTATAAAATAAAAAATAAAAAAAAATAACCATCAGCGTCCAAACTAAAGTGGACGCTGATAGTTGTACTATTAGCTTTGACATTCTAAAAAAAATAAAACATTATTAGGGTCAATTCGACCCTAATAATGTTTTATTTTTTTTTTTTTTTTTTAAAAAAAAAAAGCAATTTTAAAAGAGCATGGTAATGAAAAAGTCACCCATTTATCAATTAATTGGACTCAATATGAGTAAGAAACACAAATTATTTCATACAAGGCATATGTAAATTTTTGTGGCTTCCTGTTCATGGAACGACAGTGACTGCTAATATTTTGTATTCTCTAGAAATTATCATGTAATATTAATGTTTGAGATATAAATCTCAACTCAGTATCGACACTACTGGTCCTATCTGATCAGTTTAAGAATTAGCATAGGCATGATTCAAAATGAACTATGATGACTTCCATGTTGTATTAGAACTAATGTTGCAACTATAACGTTATCCGAGGAAATAATATTTCTTTTATGGAAAGCATGTTGTGTCAATAGATTTTGACAGTTTCTTACAGATACCAGGACAGAAAACTCATGCAAAGAAAATTAGCAAAAGCATGTTAAACTGCGGAATGTTGATGAGCCTTACTCATCTACTCTTCTCATACTATGGAAAGCAGAGATCATATTCTTGCATACTTCCACAAGAGAGTTGCCGCTCACATCTTCCTTGCAATCTGAGATACCTAGAGCAGGACATTGTTCGGTCGATAGAAACAAATGAGCCTGAAAGAGTCATGCAAGTAAATTAAAATAAAAAATACAAAAATGGTATAGGTGACTAAAAAGTGAACAAAAAACTGACCAACATTTCTAAATGGTAAAAATTGTCAAAAACATGTAGCTTAGGGCATCAAGGAATGGCAAAAAGAACAAAGCAACTAATAGCACCACTCTGGATTAAACATTATATATAAATGTTGTTTGACAAAAGATGAAAATCACCTTAAAACCATGTGCTAAAAGCAACTGAATTACTTCTATACCAATCTTTTTTATGATGCCTTTTGTGCTAGTACTACTTGAAAGGCACTTCAAAGCTCCACTAAATGTTGCATCATCTGAAGAACCATTCGATCTCCGTGTGCGAATACAAGGATGTGCAGAATGAGATATAATTAACTTTAACTTTACTACGATATTAGTATAGTGGGAAATACAGGCTGTACTACATGACTAAGTCAAAAAGACTTACAGGACAATATAATGGAAAACACCAGACATAAATCTTTGGGGTCAATTTAAATGGAAGTGGGGTATAATTTTAACGACCCGATGAGATTGTACTGTGACAATAAAAAAGAATAGTTTTATGCCAAAATGCTCAGTATTGAACCTATTTTCTTATTTAGGCATCCAATGGAGAAATATATAGAAGTGTGTAAAGCTCTATATATAGCTTTTTTATCGATTTAGAGAAAGCATCTTATAAGATGCCTAAAGGTGTTTGTCCTATATACGCCTTATGTACCTGAGTGACGCTTTTCGCTTTTAATGATATTTCAATTACTTATAAAATAAAAAAATAAAAAATAAATAAATAAAAAGAGGATACCTAACAAAATAGTATGGTTGATTTGGAAAAGAACGGAATTCCTCTAAAGAGTGTATTTTGTGTGTGTAGAGAGAGAGAGAGACATTGGAGCACATCATAATTCTATTAGTTGTTGGTCCATTGACGTATTTTAGTTAAGTGACGCTAGGAGTACTACAAATTTTACAAACATTCGGCCATAAAAAAAGTCATGACAAAAGAATACCAAAAAGGCAACCAAAAGTTTCTAGCCATTCATATTGCTTATCAAATTGAAAACTCTAAAGTGAAATGATTACAATTTATATACAAAAATTGCTTATATAAATTCATGTGATGGCCTAGACCTACACAAGAAAGAAAAGAAAAGTATGCCATGAGCTTATGTCTTGACCAACAAAAGAAAAAGACAAAAAGAAAAAAGATGACAAAGACCATAGAAAACTTGAGCTTAGGGCATTAGGTAGTTGAATCTGACAATGGTTTACAATATATTGGACATTCAAATGTGATTTTATACCTATAGGTACAACTTTACTATTTTTGAAGTAAAGAATTAGAAGAAAATGTAGGGAGCTCTAATTCCTATTCTTTATACTCATTTTTTCAATAATTATTTCTTTTCATTGAAGTATTTCTTCCATCATTATTTCTCCTTTGTTTATGAGATGCATACACTCAAAATGATAATATTAGGTACAACAACATAGAACTACAAGAGCAAATTTATGTATGTGACTCCAAATAGAATACCTCCATGACTATCTTATTGGCAAGTTCTCAATGGATAACACCGCTTATTGTATAAAGTTATAGTTTTTATAGGAGTTTCACTCTTTATAGATAAGGTAGGTTTCTCAACATAAATATAATGACAATATATTAAAATAATTCTATTGTGTTAGAGCATTATTACTTTGTCGTGTCATTTAGACATGCTCTTGGTCATAATTGGCCAAATCCAATTATGACTAAGAGCATGTCATCAAATCCAATCAGGTATATGCCACAAATAGTTATTTTATAACATTAAGCAACTTTTACAATGAACAAAGATTGTTTCAAACAAGAAACAGAAATGCCAAGCATCAACCGCTATCGTCCTTTTCTCCACAAGAAACCAGATGCGGAGTAAGATACATGGAAAGAAAAAGGCCACATTTTTTACTATAAGAGAGACAAAATAAAATCTAAAGAAATAATTAGGTCAATCATCCACACAACTCAAGTGAACTGTAATAAGGGAAGCACTTCTTTAATTTAACCCACTTCAAGATCTCTATTATTCCAAATGTATAACATTACATGAGGACACAACAGAAAATAATTCCATGGACCACCTAAAAAGCTTGCACAGGAGGGCAGGGGGAAACGTTGGATAGTTATTGCCAAAAAAATGAGCTTTGGCATAGTGGATTTGTTGGATAGATGTTTCTACTACTGGGCTACTCCGTCTTATTTCATATGTACTCATAGTAATAAAGAAACTTTATATTTACTTTTAATTTTCTTTATTTTTAATACTATAATTTGGAATATTTTTTTTTTTGATAAGTAAACTATCAAAAATTTAAGAAGCATAATTTGGAATAAGTATATAACATTTCTTTTATAAGACCTTGATAAAAATTTACAAAACAGGGTCAAATTTTTAAAACTTCTCATGACTTCTAGGTTCTTCAAGTTTTTCAAAGAGTCAATAAAATGTTTGGGGTCATATTTCTCAAGAGAAACCAAAAAAGGCCTCAAATCCCTATATGCTAAAATACATAGCACCGAGTCCAACTCACTCCTGGATGCAGACATGCAGCGTTAAGAATTTCAGGGAAACTATACCTCAATAACTTCTGGAATTAAAACATCCACTTGATTGGCATTCGTGTTATCATCATGTCTACTACTTTTGCAGCCAAGATTTCTAGATACCGCATGAGTATTTTCTACAGACAAAAGACAATGTCAATAATAACCATTACTAAAAACAATAGGAAGGGGAAATTGCCAAGTTAAGCATAACTAACATAAAGTTTCAGCATGATAAGTGCCTCAAGATAAGAATCCAGTATATTAGACTAAATATAGAGTAAGCCAAATAGAAAAGAAAATGGCTATAACAGACTGAGATGGTTAGGTGAGACAATAGAGCCTAGCATAGCCAACATACCACTACCATGTTATTCAACCAACTCAGTCAGAAAAAATATCAAGTAACATACATATCTGATAATATATAATATTTATCCCAACAACAAAATTTTGATATGATGGGATTGTCATTCCCTTTGAACCAATAACCTCGGGTAAATCCATAATCCTCATCTGCCAGAACCTTAATAAAGCAAGCAATCAACAGATCACAGTCATTTTTCTCTCAATTAGAAAGACCTTCTAAAATCAATTAAAAAAATGGCTAATACAGGCAAGAGTTGGGGCATACCAGCTTCCCGATTGAAGTCAAGTTCTTTGGGAGCTTCTTTGCACCATTCAGTTATCATAGGACTAAAGTCATACTGTGGCTCTGCTCAAGCTATCCAATCAACAATTGACTTCCCATTCTTCAAGTCCTGTCACACAATAGTATGCACAAAAACTTTAAAACAACTTCAACTTACTTTTCATCCCAGTATCTTGATACAGGAAATATAAATTGCATAAACATGGGCACATAATGCCAAGGTAGGTCAAATGGTAAAATATCCATATATTTCCATTTACGTGACAGGACATGTGAATGTTATTCTTGGACAAGAGAATCAAAAGTCAAGAACTCTGACTTTTTGAAGTCAGATGATAATTTCAAACCATTCTTCTGTAAATTGTTTGACATTTGCCAAAACTTTTACACTATTTCAAATGAAAATTTCAAAAAAAAAAAAAAAAAAAATGGTGGCAAACTTGTCAGATTTGTGGGTCCAATAACATTATGCAATATGTTATAGATTTCACATTCATGGTTTCTGATACCACCAATGACACAAATACAAATGATGAACAAAAACAAGTAAAAAAAAACTTCAACAAATCTAGTCTAGGAAAAAAGTCAATCAGGTCCATTAATCAGTCTTTTTCCAATTATGTAGTATAAACAAAACCTCTTGCAAGGGACGTTGAGGAGGAGTCCTGTAGCTGCTTGAGAAGGCATGTATATGCCTCAGGAAGCACATCCGCACGAGTTGATAAATACTGTCCGAGTTTCACCCACAAACCTTCAAACTCTATTATCAAACTGAGAACACGCTTAGCATTGAGCTCATGAGCTTTTTCCCATAAAGTAGATTTCTTAGCTCTACTAGTCCATTTCTCTCTTTGCTGTAAAGCCTTCAAAGATCGAAAAAAGAACTTAATAAGGTGTTCCATCTATATAAAGCAATGAACCACAATAAGAAACTTTACCTTATAATCTAGGTATATTGCTAAAGCCACTGTGAATATTCTCATGCGTCTTCTGTAGATGTTTCCCCACCCCATCGGTGATAGCTAAAATGGAGTCAAATGTATTTAAGTTTACAGGTCTCTGCTAAAGAAAGAAGAAACAGAAATGATCAAGCTCTACACAAGGTGGGTCCAAGCAATCCAGCATTGACAGGGTCAATCAATGCAGTGTACAAAGCACAAATAAACTCTTTTTTGCTGCAAATAGAAAAACCACAAGTGAATGCCAAGGCAAAAAATGATTAAGAACATTTATCAATAGGGTCCCCAAAATAAAATCCCATATCAAGAAACGCACAAAATCAAATCAAGAAATTATCGAAAAATCAAAACAACACCCACCATTAGCGTTGACCCAATAATCCTCAAATTCCATATACTAGGGGCTTCTACAAAAAACAAATAGGGGCGGGCTTCTACAAATACTCTCAAATCATCCATAAGAATGCCAACATGAAGCGTAAATTTCAGAAATATGCACCAAGATTCGAAATTAAACCAAAACATGAGAAAATAGGGTTCCAAAGAGAGAGAATTTCGGACAATAACGAAAAGAGAGAAGATGAGGAGGAAGAAAATTTACCTGAAGCTCTTCTTTCTTCCTTGCTCGGCAACTAGAGAAAGACAAATGGTCTCATCTGTCTCTCTCCGTTTGTCCGTCACTCTCTCTCTCTCTCGCTCTAGCTCTCTCTCCTGATATTGTGCAGAACTGCAGAAAGGGGGATAACATGAGAAGAATGGGTTAGAGAGGCGAAGAAGAAAAAAGGGGGAAATACAAAAAAAAAATTTCCGAAAATTTCACCCACCGCCCCAATGGATCCCGCCTTTTAATTTGTACCAAACTGACATCATTTTATAAGTCGAGGCTAATATAAATCTATCAGCGTCGACCCATATGAGTCGACGCTGGTAACCATACTATCTGCGTCAACCTATAATGTTGATGCTGATTGTCAACTTTTAAATTGTTTTTATTTGAACTTATTAAGACAATTATATTAGCTTATTAATTTTTTTTAAGTCAAAATTTATTGAAAAAAAAAAAATTAATTTTTTGGGTCATAATTAGTAAAGTTTTCTATTTTTCTATTTTTTATTTGTTAATATATATACATCATTTTGTAGTTTTCTCTCTCTCTCTCTCTCTCTCTCTCTCACACACACACACACACACATATATATATATATATATATATATATATATATATATGTGTGGATAAAGCTTTTCTCCAAACTGGATTAGAATAATTTTTTTTAACCTAATCTATAAAAGTTACATGTATTTATTGAACATATAAAATGCATATGTTCGATTGAACCTTCAATTGTATCCAGTTGGATCAATCAATTGATTTTATTACGATCAATTAAACTAATTCACTAGGATCGATCAGATGTTCGATCGAACCATCAATTTTTTAAAATTTAATTGATCATTTGATTATATCACAATCAATCGAACCAATTCACTAGGATCGATTAAACTAGATCGATACTTCAATTTTATCACAATTGATTCGACTAATGCACTGCAATTGATCGCACATTCGATCGTACTTTCAATGTGTGAGTTCGATTGATTATTTGATCCTAGCACGATATATCAGACTAATGCACTATGATCGATCGAACGATTGGTCGAACCTACAATCGTATAAAGTTCGCTTGATCATTTGATTGTATCACTATCGATTAGACTAATCCACTTCGATCAATTGAACTAATTCACTAAGATCAATCGGATGTTCGATCGAACCTTTAATTTGTTTAAAGTTTGATCGATCATTTAATCCTATCACGATCGATCGAATATCCGATAATTTATATAAAATAAATAATGACATATTATCCGAGGTAAATTTTTGGGAAATAATATTTTAACGCCAAATCCTAATGGAAGGAGATATTGCATCAAATTATATGTTCGATGAGTGAAATATTTATTAAAATATTAACTACAAATTTAAAGTTAATAAATTTTTAGTATAAAAGAGCATTAATGTGATATTTATCTTATAATTAATTATTAGCTTAAATTTTTAAGATATGTAGTAATTTAACATTTTAACGCCAAACCGAATAGAGGGGGATATTGCATCAAATTCGATGTTCGATGGGTGAAATTTTCTTGAACTTGTCACTATTAATCTAACTAATATATAAAGATAATACAAAATCCAAACAGTTTAATAGATCATTTGATCGTATTAAGATCGATCGGACTAATGTACTAGTATCGATCGAAATTGATCTTATCAGATGTTCGATTGAACTTTCAATCATGTCAAGTTCTATTAATTGTATCACGATCAATATAACTAATACACTAATATAATATAAAATGCTTAGAGTTGAATTGAATGTTAGATCGAACTCATTTTTCATTTTTTATTAGAGTTGAATTGAATACTTAGAGTTTAATTTTTCATTTTTTAAAATTAATTTTAATTTCAAATTAAGGGAAAATTTATAATTTTATAAAAGTTTTGAGGGTATAATGGACATTTTATCATTTTTAGATGTTCAACTGAACCTATAATCTTCTAGTTTTATTTTATTTTTTATTTTTATTTTTGTACCAGCTCTTTAACGTCCACTCTGGTGGACGCTAATGGTCAATTATCAGCGTCCACTTTAAAAGTGGACGCTAATAATATACTTTCAGCGTCCACTTTGAGTGGACGCTATTGAGCTTTTATTTTAATTTGTTGTTTATTTTTTTATTTTTGTACAAGCTCTTTAGCATCCACTCTAGTGGATGCTAATGCTCAATTATCAGCTTCCATGGACGCTATTGAGCTTTTATTTTAATTTGTTTTTTATTTTTTATTTTTTGTACCAGCTCTTTAGCGTCCACTCTAGTGGACGCTAATGCTCAATTTTCAGCGTCCACTTTCGAAGTGGACGCTAATAATATACTTTCAGCGTCCACTTTGAGTGGACGCTATTGAGCTTTTATTTTAATTTGTTTTTTATTTTTGTATTTTTCTACAAGACTATCAACGTCCACTTTCAAAGTGGACGCTAATAATGCCACATCAGCGTCCGCTTTTAGTGGACGCTATTGGGACTCAATTTTAATTTATTTTTTATTTTTTATTTGTGAACCTCATCTTTAGCGTCCACTTTCAATAGCTAGTCATCAGCGTCCACTTTTAGTGGACGCTATTGGGCCTCAATTTTAATTTATTTTTTATTTTTTATTTTTTTTATTTTAGAACCTCATCTTTAGTGGACGCTAATACTTAATTATTAGCGTCCACTTTCAGTTAGTCATCAGCGTCCACTATATTGGGCCTCAATTTTAATTTATTTTTTATTTTTTTTATATTTGAACCTCATCTAAGTGGACGCTAATACTTAATTATTAGCGTCCACTTTCAAAGTGGACGCTAATAATACCTCATCAGCGTCCACTTTTAGTGTACGCTATTGGGCCTCAATTTTCATTTGTTTTTTATTTTTGTACGATCTCTTTAGCGTCCACTTTGAAAGTGGACGCTATTGAGCTTTTATTTGAATTTGTTTTTTATTTTTTTATTTTTTGCCAGCTCTTTAAGTGGACGCAATTGGTCCACTATTAGTGTCGACAATTGTCGACGCTAATAGTTATTTTTTTGCTTCTAATATTTTTCCCGCCTCTGGAATAATTTTCGGATGTATATTAGCGTCCACTGTAAAGTGGATGCTAATATTCATCTTTTGGGTCGACTATTAGCGTCCACTTTATAGTCGCCCCTATTAAGTCGCCCCTGATGAATAAATTTCTTGTAGTGAATTGAATAGTCAATGCATGAGATATGTGTTTTTTTTTTTCTTCTCTCTTTAACGTGAGACATTTGTTGTTTTTGTCCACAAAATATTAATTTATGATTAGATTCCAACCTTAAAAAAATTGAATAATAAGAAGATTGAAAGTCTTTAAATATTATATTCAATTACAAACTCATATTTATGAGTTTCTATTTTTTCTCTCTATTTCTCTATTCAAATCTTATTCAAATTTGAATTCTTCTTTTCTTCTCCAATTTTATTATTTTCTAACAACTATTTGTTCAAGTCCTTAAAATCGTTTAATATCTAATAAATGATTAAAAAAAGAAAAGGAGATGTTATAAAAAATTGAAAAAAAAAACTTTAATAAATAATTTTACATTTTAAAAAGCGAGAATAATTGTTTTTAGATTAAAAAATATATATATTATTTAATTAATATTTAAATTTAAGGAAAATGACCTCACTTAAATTCCTCGTCTTATGCCTCAAAATGTATCAAGCCAACCCTGCTTGTGATTTGGTGAAAACAAACACACTTCCTTCTCCACTCAAGAGTGATACACGGCCAAGAGGGATGGAGACCACACTCACAATCATATCATTCATGAATTTCAAGTTCTTGAGGATTCTTATTGGATTCTTACTGTGAGTTTCTGATCATTGAGCAAGGACTGCTTAGCCCAGTGCCAGTAGAAAAATGATTATTCAATCCCACGCCCTAATCCTTAGGAGAGGTCAAAGCAACATGTAAGTAACACAAAACGTTTGTGTTCTTGTTTCAATATAGCCATGTTTCTCTTGAAAATTAAAAGCTCTTGAGATTTATCTATTTTATGTTTTCCGCCTCGTAAAATAATTTTTTTGGAATTTACGCAATAGATCCCCCAACAAGTGATATCAGAGACTACTTCTAGAAAACATGATTTAGATTGTTTTTTCGACTTTTATTTATTCTTGTGTCAGATTTTTCCAACATTTCCAAGAATTTTGATTGATGGTTCCAAATCCTAAAACATGTTTATTAACATATAAGGTTCTGGTTTGGAATGTTTCAAGTCAATAGGAGCATGTTTGGTATTTTATTCTTAATTTACCTTTTAGAACTGAAAATATAAAATAGACTCCAAAATACACCTAAAGGGGGGGGTGAATAGGTGTTTATTAAAAATAATGTGGGATTAAAAACTAAGAAGTATGCAACAATCAATTGATAAGTGCTAAAATATTCATATTTTAGCTCTTAACTTATATTTGTTAATTCCTTAGTTTTGTTAATTTGTGCTATTTTATTTCTTTTTATGTGTTTTCTGTGTTTTTGTTGGTTTTTGGAAGAAAGAAAACATCTCCGAAAGTATCAAGCTTAAAGGACAAAATTGAAAAAAAGCTAGAAGAATTGAAGCAAGCAAAAGCATTCTAGTAGTGTGATCGATCGCAAGGGACCTGCGATCGAACGCACTTCCAGAGAAGTTCAGACGTGAAGAGTAAGGTGTGTGCTCGTGTGCACAAGAGAAGACTCGATTGCATCTGCGATCGAGAGCAGAAGAGCCACAATCGATTGCAGATGTGCAATTGAGTGCACCCGTGCGCTCGAGAATTCTAGAAGCTGCGGGTAGGCTTATATTGCTTTCCATATTAGGGTTTTTCTAGTCCTAGTTGCACTAGGATTAAACCCTACAATTTTACTAGGATTTTTAGGTTTTCTAGAGTATTCCTAAGCTTATAAATAGACCTCTAAGCCTCATAATTCAGGGATCGTCTTTAGATACAACTTTGGGGAGAGGAATTGGAAGCTACTTCAAAGAGTCGTTTTTGGTTCTTTCTTTCCCCTTTTTTTTTTAGTTTTATTTTAATTATGTGTAACTAACTCTTTAGTAGGACTAGATTGAAGCCCTAATTATGTTTATTTAATATTTCAATATTGGCGCCTTTGTGATAATCATATTGTGATGCTTAACTTGATAAATTCATGTTTTATTGAATTTCTCATATGTGTGTGATTGACCATTATATGCATGTGGTATGGATTAGTTATTTAAGTCAATTTGGATAATCGAGTCCTGGGCTTAATAGAGTAAAAAAAGCACCTCACCACGGGTTCTTAGGTTAATCAACATGAGGAACCGGGAGTAGACACCCATGCCCTAGACCTAATGTATTTGTCAATTTCCATAAATTTATACTTTCTTAAAGAACAACTTAGTAGACACCCATGCTAAATCCTTTAAGAAAGAAAAGAATTAGAGTAGACACCCATGCCTAATTCGTTGCTTAGGAAAATCAATAACTTAAGAAATAGACACTTATACCCTTAGGTTGACAAACATTAGGTATTCATAATATGATTAGAGCATTGGCATATTGTTATATTATATGAGCATGATTAGTGGTGGATATCAAAGCCCTACCTTTATCTTTATCTTTGTTTATTTTCATAATATCAATTTCGTGACAAAGTTGATTTTTTAATTAATTCGAAGTAAAATCAATAATCTCCGTGGGAACGATCTTGTACTTGCTGCACTATACTACTGCTTTGATCTTGTGCACTTTCGAGTTAAAACATACCAATTATTACCTATTAATTTAGGTAGTATTTGGCACAATAAGTTTTTGGCGCCATTGCCGGGGATTGTTTGATTTTGTTTGGAAATTTTTTTTTTCTAGTCCTCCACAGTTCCTATTCTGCCTTCGGAGGTGTGCTTGAGCGCCCATTCCAGGGCGATCGAGGGCACTAGTGCGATCGATCGCACATCTGGATAGCAGCACAGTTACTGTACTAATTATAGATTTGATTTTTTTTTTCTTGTGTTTCTTGCAGGGTCATTCGAGTCTACATTTTTGTAAGTCTTTATTTTTAATTTTGTTTCCCTTTTAATTTTAACTTCTTTTTGTTATTTTATTTTTCTTTTCACACATGTGAGGAGGCATTCCGACACCCCATAGACCATGTTCATTCTGCCATGACCCTTATCACCATGTTAGAGAATGTCCTTCAATAAGACAAATTTCTAACAATTCTTTTGGGCATATGAACACATCGTTCTCTAGACCAGGGGACGACGGCTATTTTGATTCTTATAACCCGTCGTGGAACCAATAGTCTAATCTTTCATGGCAAGCTTAAGCTCCTGGAAATCATGCTCCACAATATCATGAACTGCACCATCAATCATATCTACAGTTCTATGATCAATCATATTCTTCTCCCATTGATTGGCCTCAACAATACCAAGAGCTACAACAATATCAAGAAGAACCACCTCCTCCAAAATGGTCTACCTTAAAAGAAGCGCATGTCAACTTAGAAGAAAGAACGTCAGCTTTTCTTAGCCACAGTAAGGCCTATAATCAACGGTTGATGCACCATGGCCAATTATAATGGACACTACGTGGAGGAAGAGAGTATATGCTACCATGAAGAGGAGCCATCTCCACAATTATATGATCATTCAGATTCCTCTCCACATTAACAATACCAAGAAGAACCACCTCGTCTGAAGAGTTCTACATTGGAAGAAGCGCATGCTAACTTAGAAGAAACAATGTAAGCTTTTCTTAACCAAATGGAGGAAAGCAATCGATCCTTTGAAAGGAGGGAGAACTCTCGCACACAATCATTTGAAAGGATGGAGGCTCATCTCAAGCAAATATCAGATATCCTCAAAGAAGAGTGTCAAGGTCAGTTAGTAGCCAATCCTAATGAGCACTACATGGAGGAAGAGTACACCTACTATCATGAGCAAGCTGTCACATTGAGAAGTGAAGAAGTGATTGAAAATCAAGTAGATGAGGGGAAGGATGAGCAAACCGAAGTTCCATAGGAGCTACATCAAGAAAAAGAAGAGTGCACTGAGACTTCTCCAACATTAGTTCTTATTCCTGAAACACCAAGAGTCCAGGAGAGAAGTCTGTTAGAGGTGCCAAATGAGCAAATTAAGGACCTTAAGATAGAAAAACTCCATGAGTTCTCTTCATATATTATTCTAGTTCATGACTCCCCACCGGATGAGAAACTGTTTGAGAAAACTCAAAGTCGTCCACCCCGATCTACAGACAATTGGAATCACCCTGCAATAGGAAGAATTCATTCTCTTTGGTGCAAGAGAAGAAAAGACTGGTACTTCAAGTTCAAACTCAAGGGTCAAAAAGCACTGAGCGCTTCATTGATGAGGATTCTGTTGGCTTGACGGATCGCATATATTTTGACTTAGTGAGTCAGCTTCACAAGCTTGAGCGCAGGCACTATGCACTCGAGTCCTCCATCAGGCCAGGGTCTACAATCTCCAACAAGGTTTTATCCTTACCAGTGTTGTTCCAATTCATTCTTTGATTATATTTTTACAGCAATGCGTTGCACTTTACTGGTATTTGGTTGGAGTATCATCTAATTTTTTAGTTTTATTTTGTTAATTTTAGATTTGTTGTTCTTTGTTTTGCTTTTTTTTTTTTTTTTGACAAAAAAAAATATATTGTTTTGAATTCTGTTACTGCGAACGAGCACGCCATGTGTGCACTCGAGAGCAAAATTTTTTTTTTTGGGCTGTCTGGTTCTACGAACGAGCGCACCCTATGTGCACTCAAACACATCTCCACCATACACGCACATCTCTGCGCAAGTGCGATTGAGCGCACTCGGGCAGAGAGTCACGTGACCTATTTTTAGGTCACTTTTTCCCATTCCCCTCACATTTTTCCCTGCGTCGAAGACACTCCCCAGCCTATTTTCACTCACTACACACCACCGCACCTCCACCGGCCTTCTCTCACCACCACCACACCTCCACGTCGAAGTTCACCCTCCGACCGCCACTCACTACCACACATCACTCACAACCCATTCCCCCATCGCCCCTCTCCATTGTAACTCCATTCTTACCCACTCCCACTTTTCTCCAAATTTTTGTTGGTAAAGCAATCTGTGGGTGTTTTTCCACGTGCGGATTGTTTCTGCGGTTGGTTTTATCTCTTTTTGTTGAGGGTTGGGCCATTTTTGCTGTGGTTTTGCAGTTCTAGCTCATGATACCACACACCAAGTGTTTGACGAAATTCCTGAACCAAGCTGCACAATGCCTAAAGCTCGAACTTGGTCCTCTCGGGTCTCTAAAACTCAAGCCACTCCCTCCCGACCCACTTTTGAGGAGAGGGAGCTTCTTTTTGAGACAACCTTTGCAATTCAAGAAGACTTCCAACACCTTGAAGCTACTAGTTGGGCGGTTGAAGAATTCAAACGTCGTGGGTTGAAGAGAATGCTCAAGCCAGTCACCTCCACTGCATACAAGAAATTGATCATAGATTTCTATAAGCATCTTTCTTTTGACTGCATTAGGCTGGGTATTATGTCCTCAACTGCTCAAGGCAAGGATATTGAGTTGACTTCAACCGACATTGCCACTGCTCTAAAGTGCAATGATGAGCACCCTCCAGCAGAAGCACTGTTTAAGGCACAACCTCCCAAATTCTATGTTGTAGAAATAATTGCGGACATGTGTGGAGGGCAGTTTGCGGCTAAGCATAATAATGTTGACAGCAGGGCCAAGATGCCTACATAACTCTGGCTTGTGGACTCTACTCTGCATCGCAATGCCTTTCCCTTGGGACACAAAACTCAACAGCGAGATCAATTCCTCCAAACACTTTACGCTTTTCATAAAGGTTGTTGGTGTTCCATTCCTGTAATTATTTGGAGCCAAATTCACAAGTTCTGGAATGGGGTGCATTTAAGGGGAGCTAAGAATACCAACTCATGGAGGTTGCCCTTTCTATATTTACTCACTCGCATACTTCGGAAAGGGGCATAAAGGGTACCTCAGCAGATGGACCAATCACTAAGACCCCGTGGTTTGGCATAAGACAACGGAATCAAAGTTGTTCACATATGCCAAGGGTACCTTAAGCACCAGCAGCCAAGGTGGAAGAGTTTGAGGGAGAGCCTATAGAAGAAGATGAACCTGCAGCTGAGTAGGAAGCAGAAGAAGAGGAGGAGACTGTCACTCTAGGCGTGGCACAATATCGTTCCATCAATGAAAAGATGGCAGAACTCCGGTCAGAGCTATCAGATCAAAGACAGGAGGTCCGGGAGGAAAAAGTCCTGACAGACCAAAGATTAACTAACCTAGAAGTACTGATGTAGTCCATTCTAAACCGATTGCCACCACCATCAGGAGCATCTTCTTCGGGACAACAGTGAGAGGAGAACAACAGTCTGGCTGAAGACGTTAAACTTAGCACTCATGGGAGGCACCCTATAGTTTATTCTGTTATTTTTCTATTTTTTTCAGTTTATTTTTATGTTTATCTTTAGTTTCTTTTTCTTTCCTTTTTATTTGTTTGAGTGTGTTGTTTTGCAGGGACAAGTGTGCTTCAGTTCAAGTTTGGGATGTGCTATAAGCCATGCCATTCCTGATAGTTCACCTATCTCCCAAGTAAATTCTTTTCATGTTATATACACATTGAGGGCAATGTGTAATCGAAGTTTGGGGGTATGAGAGACACTGTACACACACTTTGTCCCATGTTTGAAAAAGAAAAAAAAAAATATGCATGTTCATATTTGTCTCAAAATTTTGGTTGATCTTAAAAATTGTGATTTGATTTTCATTGGTAATCTTAAAATTTTGAACACATGATCTGATGATATGATTTTTCAGTTTGGTTACTTGCTTAGGGCAGTTGAGAATTCATATGTTTGATCTGATTTACACAAGCACATTAGCACATAATTTGTGAGGTATGACATGAAAGTCTAATGTGTGTGTTTCTATGTCTTGGGTGAAATTGGATGATTTATTATATGTATACTTTGGCATATATATATATATATATATATATATATATATATATATATATATATATGTGTGTGTGTGTGTGTGTGTGTGTGTGTGTGTGTGTGTGTGTGTGATAAAAAGAAAAGAAAAAATTAATGATGATCATTGATAAGAATTTCACTAAGTAACTGTACTTCTTGCCTCAAAGCATTAAGTGTTCACGTCAAAAGGTAAAGAATTTTTATTTGGTTAATGTCATGGTTAGTTTGGTTTTGTAATTTTTTTTACTCGAGTTAGAAAGTCCTTATGGGTGCTTTACAACTAATGCCCTAAAACCACCTGGTTTAGGAGTCATTGACTTAACACTTGTTATATGGGTTAATTAGAAAGCTTAAGGGAACAAAACATGCACAGCCTAACTATAAAAAAAAATATAATTAAAAAAAAAAAAAAAAAAAAGAGAATGAAAAAAAAGTTATGCCATAGTTATTCATTCTAATGGAGATTTCAGTGAACTTTGAGATATTAAGATATTGCATATTGAAAATAATTGGAAGCTTCATATTTGTGTGCCAGTTCACTTTACACTGTTTTGAACTTGTGATGTCTTAACCTGTCTTTTGTAAGTGATTAGACTTTAAAATTCCAATTCATTGTGAAGATGTAGTTTATCTTTTTAAGCTTCCTAATGAATGAAAATCATGGTTTTAAGTGACATTTGAGTTTTAGTTCTTATTCAAGGAGTCCTTTTTGGTTCTTTCTCTCCCTTTTCTTTTTAGTTTTATTTTAATTATGTGTAACTAACTCTTTAGTAGGGCTAGATTGAAGCCCTAATGATATATATTTAATATTTCAATATTGGCGCCTTTGTGATAATTATATTGTAATGCTTAACTTGATTAATTCCTGTTTTATTGAATTCCTCATCTGTGTGTGATTGGCCATTATATGTATGTGGTATGGATTAGTTATTTAAGTCAATTTGGATGATCGAGTCCTGGGCTTACTAGAGTAACAAAAGCACCTCACCATGGGTTCTTGGGTTAATCAACATGGGGAATCGGGAGTAGACACCCATGCCCTAGGCCTTATGTGTTTGTCAATTTTCATAGATTTATGCTTTCTTAAAAAACAACTTAGTAGACACCCATGCTAAATCCTTTTAAGAAAGAAAAGAATTAGAGTAGACATCCATGCCTAATTTGTTGCTTAGGAAAATTAATAGCTTAAGGAATAGACACACATACCTTTAGGTTGGCAAACATTAGGTATTCATAATATGATTAGAGCATTGGCATATTGTTATATAATTTTAGCATAATTAGTGGTGGATATTAAAGCCCTACCTTTATCTTTATCTTTGTTTATTTTCATAATATCAATTTCATGACAAAGTTGTTATTTTAATTAATTCGATGTAAAATCAACAATCTCCATGGGAACGATCTCGTACTTGCTACACTATATTACTGTTTTGATCTTGTGCATTTGCGAGTTAAAATATACCAATTATTATCTATTAATTTAGGTAGTATTTGGCACAACATCAATCACCAAAAATTATCAATGCAATAAACAATCGACACATAGATTTTGATGAGTTGTACATGGAATTGAAATCAGGATCCTAAAGAAGCAAAGAAGAGTAGAATATAAAATAAATCAATCACACACGACACCAAGATTTAAGTGGTTTGGCTTAACAAGCCTACATCTACTAGCGGAGAAGATTTAGGAGAAAACCACTAAAAAATCAAAGCCTCAATACAAAGATAACAGGGAGAAAACCACTAAAAAATCAAAGCCTCAATACACTCAAATTTCACTCTTAAACAAAATAGAGAAAAAAAATTGATAAAAGAAAACTCTCTTCTTCTCTAAGTGTCATTAGGCACAACAAAGTGAGAAAACCCTAGTGAGATGTGCGGCTTTTAATTTTTATCCTTCTTCAAAGTTGTGAAGCATACTCCCTTTTATAAGCCAATAAATCATGAGAGCGAAAGAATGAGAAAGAGAAGAGAGAGAGCAGAGGACGGCGGCTGGTAGCACCGACATTGGCTGGTGGTGGATGTGAAAGATTTGGGCCATAGACTGGGATTGGAGCCTTATAGGATAGGCTAGATTGGGCCGGTTACATAGGGCAAAATTGGCCAAAACTCATGGACCATTGAATATGGTCTAACCTGAAATGATATGACCCAAATCTAAACCGGTGGACTGGGTTGATTAATTTGGATCGGGTTGGAGAGATTGACCCTATTGGCCTACTCGGCTGAACCAGGTTTGATGGATCTAAGTGAACCAGGTCTAACCTGTGGGCCGGGTTGACTTGGCTGGCCTGTTTGGCTGAGTCTTTTGGACCAGTTTGAAAGTGGGCTGGCTTGGGCAGCTGGGCCGAATGATGATTGAATCGGTTCTGTTAGTAAAACCCACTGAAATGAACCGGATTCATACTCGTTGGGTTGGGTTAACTGATTGGATCGAAGGATCCGTTGGGGCACATGGCTAGGACTAACATGGCGCGCTAAGAGGCTACATGCGCCTCGCCACTCTGTGGCGCTGGGGCGTGTGAAGCCCACAAGCAAAATGCTTTTCCTGCACGAGGAGGCTCCGTTGGATGATTTTCGGACGGCTCCAGGATGGCCAATGGTGGATCTATCAAACGGTCTAAAAGCCAGGCTGATCCACCGGATGTGGCAGCATGTGGCAGAGGTTGGAATTCCAGAAGCTTCTCTAGAAGGCACATGTTGGCGCGTCCATGGCTGGAAGAGGCTCAAAATGCACAAATCCACTGATCTGGGGCTGAGACACCACTTTTGGCGATTGATTGGCCGAGAGGAGTCACGGTGGTGGGGCGTGAGGCGCGTGGAGAAACTGCTGAGGGCACATCGCAGTGCGTGGAGTGCCGTGGGCAGCTGATCTTCCACAAATTGGCAGATCTGTGCCTTGCAAGCTTGATTTTGGGATTACTTTTCCAGATTATACAGCGGTGAAGGTGTGGAAGAGACTAACAGTGAAGATGGAGAGCTTGGTGGCGCGCAGACAATTGGAATAGTGAGATCGTTGGAGAGAACGAAGAGAAATGTTGTGCCAAATACTACCTAAATTAATTGATAATAATTGATACATTTTAACTCGCAAGTGCACAAGATCAAAACAGTAGTATAGGGTGCAAGTACGAGATCGTTCCCACAAGGATTGCTAATTTTGCCTAGAATTTATAAAATATCAACTTTGTCATGAAATTGCTACTATAAAAAAGAAATAAAGATAAATGAAAAGGTAGGGCTTTGATATCCACCACTAATCATGCTCAATAATATAACAATATGCCAATGTTCTAATTATATTGTGAATACCTAAAGTTTGCCAACCTAAAGGCATAGGTGTATACTCCTTAAGCTATAGATTTCCCTAAGCAACAAATTAGGCATGGGTGTATACTCTAACTCTTTTCTTTCTTAAAGGATTTAGCATGGGTGTATACTAAGTTGTTCTTTAAGAAAGTATAAATCTATAAAAATCGACGAACACATGGTACCTAGGGCATGGGTGTATACTCTCGGTTTTTCATGTTGATTAACCCAAGAACCTGTGAGAAAATTCGTTTGTCACTCTATTAAGCCCAGGACTCGATTATCTAAATTGATTTAAATAACCAATCCATACCACATGCATATAATGGTCAATCACACACATATAAGGAATTCAATAAAACATGAATTAATCAAGTTAAGCATCACAATATGATTATCAAAAAGGCGCTAATATTGATGTATTAAAGAAATATAATTAGGGCTTCAATCTAGCTATTGTGCAAATTTATTTAACTCGCAAGTGCACGAATCAATTGTAGTTTAATGGATTGCAAGTGCGAGGTCGATCCCACAGAGAATTGTATTTTTGAAAGAGCAATTTATATCTAAACTAATTAAATCCTAATCTAGTTTCAAAAGGGTTTTGATTTTTGAGTTTTGAAAATTAAGGGATAAACATAAACTAAATAAAATAAGTAAATCTAAGGATAAAGGTACTAAGGTTTGGGAATTCACACTCACCAAATCATAACAACATACTTTATGTTCATCAATATGAATCCGAAGTTCTCACAAATTAAATCATAGATATGTTTTACTATACTTCAAAGAATTAATCAAAACCATCCCATGTATCCATTCATTGACCAAATCACAAAAGGAATCCAAATTGAATTGAAACACCAGATGTATCCGTAGAACAAATCACAAGGGATATCCAATTTTTATGAGTTAAAAGTCAAGCAATCAATCATATGAAATTATCTCAAATCATCACATGTATCCTTGAATCACAAGAGATATCCAAGAATCAATCCATACAATTGATTAAAAGTAAAACAATTGAAATATAAAACCCAATAAAATCAGAATAATAAAAACTTACATAAAAGTGATGTTGTTCTTCATCGGTGAGGCTTCATCCCAAACCTTAGTTGGGAATTTAGCTCCACATAAAAATAAAATCTAAACCTAAACCTAAACCTAAACCTAAAGAAAAACTAAACAAAAGAAGTTTGCTCTCTGGGATTGTGTGTCTTTTCTTGAATGCAAAGAAGTCTATTTATAGGCTTAGGGAAGTCCTAGAAGCCCAAGTAAACCTAGATAATTCGGAAGTCTGTCTCCCAGTCAAAATAGAAGTCTGAAAACGGAATAGGATTCGTCCAGATTTGTGTCCTTTAATTGCGGGGCGATTTTGACATAGAAACCGTCCGAATTACGAAAATTATATTTCACAACAAATTGTAGTATTTTGAGCTAGCTTTCTAATGCCATTTGAATCACTTCAATCCGATATTTGACCGGAGAGTTATGGTCAAAATACTAAGATGTGTGCAGAATCTGAATTTGAATCCGATCCGAAATCTTATCCAATCTGAACTTTAATCTGATTTAACCTTTTCTTGGATTTGGTTAGACTTAACCACATTATCTATGTCTTCTCAAAGTATGCTTTCTTCCAAACTTCGCATTTTTCCCTTTAAAGCTGTAGTTTTTCTTCAACGACCTACAAAATACTAAAAACACAAAACTAACACAAAATATTAAATAACGACACAACTAAAGGATTAACTAATGTAAATAAAGGGGTCTAAATATGCAATATTTGGCACTTATCACTAGCCCCACTAAAGAGTTAGTTACACATAATTAAAATAAAACTAAAAAGAAAAGGAAAAGAATAAACCGAAAATGACTCCTTGAAGTAGCCTCCAATTCCTCTCCTCAAGATTGTCTCTTTTAAATTGTGTGTTTATTCTAGAGGCTTAAGGGTCTATTTATAGGCCTAGCGAAATCCTAGAAGCCCTAGTAAACCTAAAAAATTCGTAGGGTTTAGTCCTATTACAAGTAGGACTTGGAAAACCCTAATATGGAAGGAAAGGGAATTCTGGCCACAGCTATCTTTTCTCCAGCACATGGGTGCTCTCGATCGCAACCCGTGTGCGCTCGATCGCATGTGTACGATCGAGTCTCCTCTTGTATGCACAAGTGCAAGCCTGCGCTCGTCTGGACATTCTATGGTAGTGCGCTCGAGAGCAGATCCACTGCGATCGATCGCACTATCAGAACCTCTAACTTTCCCAAATTTGCTCTTTAAACCCGATACTTCCAGAAATGCTTGATTTTCTTCTAAAAGCCTACAAAAACACAAAAAACACATAAAAGGAAATAAAATAGTACAACATAACAAGACTAAGAAATTAATAAGTGTAAATTAAGGGCTAAAATATGAATATTTTGGCACTTATCACACTCCCAAACTTACATATTGCTAGTCCCTTAGCAATACGAAACTAAAAACTAGATGAAAAATAAAAAGACAAATCCATCTTTCGTGGGATGTACGATTGCATGTACCGTATACAACAAGCCTTTTAAACCTCTAGGCATTCCCTAGAGGATGAGTAAAGTCTCATGTGCGTTTTTCAGGAATGTTATCCACAAACATTATGCAAAATTCATGTTATCCAAAAATTAAAGTATTACTCAAAATCATGATTTTCATTCATTGGCAAATTTAAAAAGACTAACTCCATCTTCACAATGAATTGAAATTTTAAAGTTTAATTACTTACAAAAGACAGGCTAAGACATCACAAGTTCGAAACAGTGTAAAGTGAACTAGCACATAAATATGAAGCTTCCAATTAATTCCAATATGTAATGTTTCAAATATCTCAATTCACTGAAATCCCCATCTGAATGAATAACTATGGCATCACTTTCTTTTTCTTCATTTTGGTCAGGCTGTGCTATGTTTGATTTCCTTAAGCTTTCTAATTGACCCATGTAACGAGTGTTAAGTCAATGACTCCAAAATCAAATGGTTTTAGGGCATTAGGTATAAAGACACCCCTAAAGGCTCATTAACTCGAGTAAAAAAGGCTACAAAACCAAACTAGATATGACATTAATCAAATAAAAAATTCTCACATTTTGACATGAACATTCAATGCTTAATGAGGCAAGAAGTCCAATTACTTAGTGAAAAACTTATCAATGATCATTTTTTTTTTTTTGAATATATATATATATATATATATATATATGCCAAAGTATCCATCTAATAAGTCATCTAGTTTTTATCCAAGAGATCAAACGTACACATTAGACCTTCATGTCATACCCTACAAATTATGTGCTAATATGCTTGTGTCAGATCAAATCAAACATGTGAATTCTCTATTGCCCTAAGCGAGTAACCAAACTGAAAAACTCTATCATCAGATCATGTGTTCAAAATTTTAAGCTCAACAATGAAATCAAATCAAAATTTTTTCTGATCAACCAAAATTTTAAGACAATCATGAACATGCATATTTTTCAAAAATTCGGACAAAGTGTGTGTACATATATGTAAACGTCCCCATACCCCCAAACTTAAATTACACATTGTCCTCAATGTGTATATAACATGGAAAGATCTTACCTGGGAGATGGACGAAACTATCTAGAATAGCATGGCTCATAGCACACCCCCAAACTTGAATGCAAGCACACTTGTCCCTGAAAAACAAAACACTAAAGTAACCATGGAAAACAAAAACAAAATAAAAATAAAATAAAAACAAAACAAACAAAGAAATAAAAAGAATATACTGTGGGGTGCCTCGCATGAGCGCTAAGTTTAATGTCTTCAACCAGAGTGTTGTACTCCTCTCACTGTTGTCCCAAAGAAGATGCAAGTACACTTTTCCCATGTGGTAACTGGCTTGAATAACCTTTTCAACCCATGACTTTTGAATTCTTCGACTGCCCATTGAGTAGCTTCAAAATTTGTGAAGTCATCAAAGTCTCCAAAATGAGCTCCCTCCACTGAAAAGTGGGTCAGGATGAAGAGGCCTTGGCCATAGAAGCTTGAGATGATGAAGCCCGATTTCTAGGTATCTTGTAGGTTGGTTCAAGACTTTCATCAAACACTTAGTGTGCAGCTTCCAGAATGAGTGATGCCAAACCATCGTAAAATAAAAGCTCAATCCCCTGCAAAAACAACAAACGCAACACATAAGACAAAGCAAAACCCATGGCTACAGGTTATGCTTGTCAAAAACAAAGAAAAATGGGGCGATGGTAGTGTGTATCACGTCGCATGGGAGAAGGTGAAGAGGGAAGGGAAGGTGTAACTTAAAAAAAGGTCATGTGAGCCTCTGGTCGAGTGCGCTTGATCGCACTGTAAAGTGTGCAGGATCGTACTCGTGCAAGGGTGTACATAATGATGTTGGGCTCGTACGCGCAGGGGTGCACGGCGGTAATGCGCTCGAGCACACAACTGGGTGCACGCGATTGCACTTGCAAAATAGAAACAACAACTCAACAGGAGAGGAAAACAACTAGTTAAATAAAAACATAATTCAACTAATAACTCAAGGAAAACATAAAACAACTAAAAGTTAACAATACAGTCAAATGAAACAGATAAATGATACTTCAACCAAATATCAATCAAGTGTAACACATTGCCGTAAAAATATAATCAAATAAAGAATATGAAACAACAATGGAAAAGATAAAACATGGAAGGAGATCATGAACCTCAGCCTAAAAAAGGATTCGAGTGCATTGGGCCTGCGCTCGAACCTGTTGAGCTGACTCATTTAATCAAAATATAGGGGATCTGCTAAGCCAACGGAATCCTCATCATTGAAGCGCTCAGTGCTTTTTGACCTTTAAGTTTAAACTTGAAGCACTAGTCTTTCTTCTCTTGGACCAAAGAGAATGAATTTTACCTATAGAAAGGTAATTCAAATTTTCTGTAGATCAAGGTGGACCACTCTGAATTTTTTTAAACAGTTTCTCATCCGGAAGGGAATCATGAACGAGAACAAAATAAGAAGAATAGTCGGGGAGTTTTTCTATCTTGATGTCCTCAATTTGCTCATCCCACAACCCCAACAGACTTCTCTCTCTGGCTCTTGGTAATTCGGGAGTAGGAGCTGATGTTGAAGAAGTCTCAGTGCTCTCTTTATTTTCCCGATGTGATTCCTCTAAAACCTCAGTTTGCTCCTCTTCTTCTTCCACCTTGTTGTTCTCAAGAATGGAATCCAAGAAGGCCTCAGCTTGCTCACATATCATGTCAAGGTCCAGACTTGGATCACTAAACATCTTAGCTTGCTTGAGGAACTTGTCAAGATCTAGATCAAATTCAACTTGAGCGAAGCGCTCTTCCAATGGATCCTCCAGGCTTGGCTCATTAAACATCTCAACATGCTCAAGTAGCTTGTTCAGGTCTAGGTCACCTCTAAATTGATCAAAACGTTCTCCCATCAGATCCTCATGTCTTCGCTCATTAGAAGTCTCAGCATGCTCAAGTAGCTTGTCTAGGTCTAGGTCACCTCCAAATTGGTCAAAATGTTCTCCCATCAGATTCTCAAGACTTGGCTCACAAAAAGTCTCCACAACGGTTTCTTCATTCCCAGGTGTGGTGGTTGTTTGGTCATGATAGTAAGTGCACTCTTCCTCCATGAAGTGCTTATTAAGATTGGCCACCAACTGACTTTGGCACTCTTCTTCTTATTCTTTAAGTATATCTGATATTTGCTTGAGGTGAGCCTCCATCCTTTCAAATGATTGTGTGCGAGAGTTCTCCATCCTTTCAGATGATCGTTTACTTTCCTCCATTTGGCTAAGATAAGCTGACGTCTCTTCTTTTAAGGCAGAACTTGCTTCGTCTAAGTTATAGCACGCTTTTTCTAAGGTAGACCTTTTTGGAGGAGGTGGTTCCTCTTGGTATTGTTGATGTGGAAAGGAATATGAATGATCATATATGGGAGATGTCTCCTCTTCTTGAGCTTCTATCTTAAAAATGGATTGCCTTAGACTGGGGCTAAGACAGGAATATGATTGACCATAGAATTGTGGAGCAGGATTTCCAGGAACTTGAGCATGCCATGGGAGATTTGACTATTGTCTCCATGTTGGGTTATTGGTATCAAACTAGCCGTTGTCCCCCGGGTCTAGAGAATGATGTGTTCATATGCCCATAAGAATGGTTAGAAAATAGTATTGTTGAAGGACAGTTTCTAACATGGTGATAAGGGTCAAGGCAATATGAACATGGTCCATGGGGTGTCGGAATGCCTCCCCACATAAGAACAAAAATAAAATAACAAAGAGAAGTTAAAATTAAAAGGAAAATAAAAACAAAATTAAAAATAAAGACTTACGAAGATGCAGACTCAAATCATCCTACATGAAACGAAAAGAAAAAAAAATCAGATCTGTAATTAAAACATTTCCTCAGCTGCTGTACGGATGTGCGATCGATCGCACTTGCTATGCCAAAAACGTGCCAAATACTACCTAAATTAATAGATAATAATTGGTATGTTTTAACTCACAAGTGCACAAGATCAAAACAGTAGTTTAGGGTGCAAGTACGAGATTGTTCCCATGTGATTGTTAATTTTGCTTAGGATTTATTAAAATATCAACTTTGTCTCGAAATTGATACTATGAAAAAGAAATAAAGATAAATGAAAAGGTAGGGCTTTGATATCCACCACTATTCATGCTCAATAATATAACAATATGCCAATGTTCTAATCATATTATGAATACCTAAAGTTTGCCAACCTAAGGGCATGGGTGTATACTCCTTAAGTTATAGATTTTCCTAAGCAACGAATTAGCCATGGTGTATACTCTAACTCTTTTATTCCTTAAAGGATTTAGCATGGGTGTATACCAAGTTGTTCTTTAAGAAAGCATAAATCTATGGAAATTGACAAACACATGGAACCTAGGGCATGGGTGTATACTCTCGGTTTTCCATGTTGATTAACCCAACAACCCATGAGGAAATTATTTTGTCACTCTATTAAGCCTAAGACTCGATTATCCAAATTGACTTAAATAACTAATTCATGCCACATGCATATAATGGTCAATCACACATATATTAGGAATTCAATAAAACAAGAATTAATTAAGTTAAGCTTCACAATATGATTATCACAAAGACGCCAATATTGATATGTTAAAGAAACATAATTAGGGCTTCAATCTAGCCCTACTAAAGAGTTAGTTACACATAATTAAAATAAAACTAAAAAATAAAAGGAAAAGAAGAAACCGAAAACGACTCCTTGAAATAGCCTCCAATTCCTCTCCCCAAGATTGTCTCTTTGAAATTGTGTGTTTATTGTAGAGGCTTAAGGGTTTATTTATAGGCCTAGAGAAATCCTAGAACCCCTAGTAAATCTAGAAAATTCGTAGGGTTTAGTCATATTACAAGTGGGACTTGGAAAACACTAATATGGAAGGAAAGGGAATTCTGGCCGCAGTAGTCTTTTCTCTAGCACACGGGTGCGCTCGATCGCAACCTGTATGCGCTCTCCTCTTGTGCATTTTTGTGCAAATTTATTTAACTCGCAAGTGCACGAATCAATTGTAGTTTAATGGATTGCAAGTGCGAGGTCGATCCCACAGAGAATTGTATTTTTGAAAGAGCAATTTATATCTAAACTAATTAAATCCTAATCTAGTTCCAAAAGGGTTTTGATTTTTGAGTTTTGAAAATTAAAGGATAAACATAAACTAAATAAAATAAATAAATCTAAGGATAAAGGTACTAAGGTTTGGGAATTCACACTTACCAAATCATAACAACATACTTTATGTTCATCAATATTAATCCGAAGTTCTCACAAATTAAATTATAGATATGTTTTACTATGCTTCAAAGAATTAATCAAAACCATCCCATGTATCCATTCATTGACCAAATCACAAAAGGAATCCAAATTCAATTGAAACACCAGATGTATCCGTAGAACAAATCACAAGGGATATCCAATTTTTATGAGTTAAAAGCCAAGCAATCAATCATATGAAATTATCTCAAATTATCACATGTATCCTTGAATTACAAGAGATATCCAAGAATCACTCTATACAATTGATTAGAAGTAAAACAATTGAAATATAAAACCCAATAAAATCAGAATAATAAAAACTTACATAAAAGTATTGATGTTCTTCATCGGTGAGGCTTCATCCCCAACCTTAGTTGGGAATTTAGCTCCACAAAAAAATAAAATCTAAACCTAAACCTAAAGAAAAACTAAACAAAAGAATTTTGCTCTCTAGGATTGTCTATCTTTTCTTGAATACAAAGAAGTCAATTTATAGGCTTAGAGAAGTCCTAGTAGCCCAAGTAAACCTAGATAATTTGGAGGTCTGTCTCCCAGTCAAAATAGAAATCTGAAATCGGAATAGTATTCGTCCAGATTTGTGTCATTTAATTGCAGGGCGATTTTGACATAGAAACCGTCCGAATTACGAAAATCGTATTTCACAACAAATTGTATTATTTTGAGCTAGCTTTCTAATGCCATTTGAATCACTTCAATCCGAAATTTGAGCAGAGTGTTATGGTCAAAATACTAAGATGTGTGCAGAATCTGAATTTGAATTCGATCCGAAATCTTATCCAATCTGAACTTTAATCTGATTTAACCTTTTCTTAGATTTGGTTAGACTTAACCACACAATCTAGGTCTTCTCAAAGTATTCTTTTTTCCAAACTTTGCATTTTTCCTTTTAAAGCTGTAGTTTTTCTTCAATGACCTACAAAATACTAAAAACACAAAACTAACACAAAATATTAAATAACGACACAGCTAAAGGATTAACTAATGCAAATAAAGGGGTCCAAATATGCAATATTTAGCACTTATCAAACACCCCCAAACTTACATTTTGCTAGTCCCTTAGAAAAACAAAACGACAAATAAAATGAAAGCAAGAAACATAAATCCTCTTTTGTGGGAGAGACGATTGCATTTAGCATATGCAACAAGCCTTTTAAACCCCTAGGCATCCCTAGTGGACGAGTGAAGTCTCGTGAGGGCTTAACAGGAATGATACCCACAAACATTGTGCACTATGTTGTTAACAAGAAAGAAATTTCACATAAACCATGGTTCTTATTCATGAGCAAACTTAAAAAGACAAATACCATCATAACAGTCAAAAGGAAATTCAAAATCAAATTACACATAAATGGACAATTGAGACCTCATATGTTCTGAAATGTGTAAAGTGTAATTAGCATACAATCATGAAGCTTTCAGTTTAAACTCAAGATAAGTTCCATAAAATTTGTAAGAATCCCTAACAGATGAAACAACTAAGGCAAGATATGCAATTTTTTTTTTTTTTTTAACAGACTTTGTAGTGTCTAACTCCCTTAAGCTTTCTAATTGACCTATGTAACAAGTGTTAGGCCAATGACTCCCAAGCCAGGTGGCTTTAGGGCACTAGATATAAAACATCTCTAAGGGCTTATTAACTTAAGTCAAAAAGGCTACGAAGTCAGATTAGCCATATCATAAATCAACACTGAACTTCACACCTTTTGACGCGAACACTCAATGCTTAATGAGGCAAGAGGTCCGGTTACTCAGTGAAAAACTCAACATGATCTTTCTTTTCTTTTTCCTTCTCTTTTTTATTTATTTATTATTATTTTTTTTTATATCTTGCAAGCCAATGGTTATTCATCAATAGGTCATCTAACAAATCTCAAAGAGAACAAGCCTAAGCTTAAACATCATACCTCACAGAAAACATGCTAATGTGCTCGTAAAATTTTATCTCAAAAGAAGTGAAATCTCTTTTACCCAAAAATAAGTCAAAGAACTCAGACTCCTAATCACATAATGATGATGTTCAACCCTTTAAGCAAGCTAATGAAATGTAAACCACAATTACAGTTTAACTCAAACTTGACAAAAACATAGCATAATTATTATTATTTTTTTTCAAATTTTTTAACACAAAAAGACAAATAAAAATAAACAAATAAGAACAAAAATAAATAGACAAAGTGTTTTTCCATACCCCCAAACTTGAATTACACATTGCCCTCAATGTGTAGTATAGAAATACATTACCGGAAGTAAGAAAATCTGAGTGTGAACAAGGTTAGGGCATCCCCCAAACTTAAACACCAAAACACCTGTCAACAAAAACTAACAGCAATATTTTTTTTTTCACAGAAACAAAACATCAAAAGATCAATTGCTGTTAGAAACAAAGCAAATAAATAGAAATGCAATATAATGAAAAAGGAAAGAAAGAATTTGTGGAGTGAAGTGCAGAAAAAAAACTGGAGGAGAAAATTTTACAGCGCTTTCCTCGATCATGCGAATGTCCAACCAATCCCTTCCACCCCTTCTTCTTCAAAACTTCATACCCCTCTGGAAGGAGATTTCGCCATCTAATGTAGAATTTCTTGCTTCGAAGGATCTTCTTAGGAAAGTGGTTCCTAGATTTGTGTGCTTGTGTGCACAAGTCCTTGAGTATCTTGACATAAGATCACTCTTTGAGACATTCAGGCGATGAAGCTTTGGGCTCTTGATATGTCTCAAGAGGAACAGTGATGTAGGCAGGAGCTTCAGTATTCACTTCCATGTCACTGGGCAGATTATGATCCATTGGGGGCTCACTATTTTCATGGTGCTCAACTTGCTCATCTTTCTCTTCCTCCTCTTTGTTATCCACAATTTCCTCACTCTCAAGTGTGATGGTGACTTGGGCATGCTCATGATAAGAATTTTTGGAATCATCCTCATCAATCGTGTAGTGCCATTCAGCCATCAGTTGACTTTGAAGATCTTCTTCCTCTATTCTGTTGAAGTCAGCAACAAGATGACTGATCTGTCCTTCTATCTTGGTCATGGCCTGCTTAAGTTCTTGTATATCTCTGCCATTAGCCATGTTGGAATTCCTCAGCTCCTGTACAGCTTGATTGGTGAAACCTTTTAGCTCTTGTATATCTTGGGAATTGCTCAGGGTAGTATTCTTCATATCTTGCTTTATCTCTTGTATGTTCTTATCCATTGATTGCATAAATGCTTTCATCAGTCTTCCAGTGATGACTGTGGTGCAGACACTTGAGTGGTAGACTGATAAATAGGAGGTTGAGCTTGATGATCGAACTGTGGATATTCTGAATGGTGAAATTCATCAAATTGGTGAGCATAATTTCCTGTAGCCTGAGCTGATCCTGAGAAATCATATTGGTTGCTCCAGTCCGGGTTATACCAATTGAAATTTGAATCAAACCCCGGGCTAGAGAAACTGTTGTTCATTTGTTCATATGAAAAGTTAGATCTAGCTGCTCTGATTTGATCTAATTTGTCCCATAAGTCATTGAGCTCAGCTCGCAGATCTGGACAATTGTTCTCCTCATGATAAGAATTGAAACAAAATGAACATGGTTTAGGTGGGTAAACATTTTGAGGGTAGTTGGTAGGAGTTGGTGTCCTATAACTAGGAGATGCATTAAAATCATTAAAATGAAAATTCATACTTCCCCCTCACTTTTTAACATGCAAATATCCCACATAAAACATTAACCATTTTTATTTTTTATTTTTAAATAATAATAATAAAAAAAACAACTAACTAACTAACTAAAAAAATAAAACTAAAATTTAAAAACTCACAAAAATGACCAAAAATAAATTTTTGGCAAAAATGTACGGAACTGCTGCAGTTGTTGCCTTTGCTGTAGGGCTGCGCGGAAGGTGCTGCGGCAGAACTGTAAAACAAGCCAAACAAAACAAAAAACAAGAAGAATTTTTTTTTTTTTTTTTTTTTTTTTTAAGTAACACGAATAAAACAAAACAAATTGCAGAAAAATAAAATCCTAATTATAACTAGTAGAAGAATAAAACTAATTTAGAAATAAATTGGTTTCAAAAATTGAACAATTCCCCGGCAACAGCGCCAAAAACTTGTTGTGCAAATTTATTTAACTCGCAAGTGCACGAATCAATTGTAGTTTAATGGATTGCAAGTGCGAGGTCGATCCCACAGAGAATTGTATTTTTGAAAGAGCAATTTATATCTAAACTAATTAAATCCTAATCTAGTTCCAAAAGGGTTTTGATTTTTGAGTTTTGAAAATTAAAGGATAAACATAAACTAAATAAAATAAATAAATCTAAGGATAAAGGTACTAAGGTTTGGGAATTCACACTCACCAAATCATAACAACATACTTTATGTTCATCAATATTAATCCGAAGTTCTCACAAATTAAATCATAGATATGTTTTACTATGCTTCAAAGAATTAATCAAAACCATCCCATGTATCCATTCATTGACCAAATCACAAAAGGAATCCAAATTGAATTGAAACACCAGATGTATCCGTAGAACAAATCACAAGGGATATCCAATTTTTATGAGTTAAAAGCCAAGCAATCAATCATATGAAATTATCTCAAATCATCACATGTATCCTTGAATTACAAGAGATATCCAAGAATCACTCTATACAATTGATTAGAAGTAAAATAATTGAAATATAAAACCCAATAAAATCAGAATAATAAAAACTTACATAAAAGTATTGATGTTCTTCATCGGTGAGGCTTCATTCCCAACCTTAGTTGGGAATTTAGCTCCACAAAAAAATAAAATCTAAACCTAAACCTAAAGAAAAACTAAACAAAAGAATTTTGCTCTCTAGGATTGTCTATCTTTTCTTGAATGCAAAGAAGTCAATTTATAGGCTTAGAGAAGTCCTAGTAGCCTAAGTAAACCTAGATAATTCAGAGGTCTGTCTCCCAGTCAAAATAGAAATCTGAAATCGGAATAGTATTCGTCCAGATTTGTGTCATTTAATTGCGGGGCGATTTTGACATAGAAACCGTCTGAATTATGAAA
This sequence comes from Corylus avellana, assembly GCF_965113065.1. Lineage (NCBI taxonomy): Eukaryota > Viridiplantae > Streptophyta > Magnoliopsida > Fagales > Betulaceae > Corylus > Corylus avellana. The sequence goes on along the minus strand of NC_142500.1, from coordinate 11,037,885 downwards.
ATCGTATTTCACAACAAATTGTAGTATTTTGAGCTAGCTTTCTAATGCCATTTGAATCACTTCAATCAAAAATTTGAGCGGAGAGTTATGGTCAAAATACTAAGACGTGTACAGAATCTGAATTTGAATCCGATCCGAAATCTTATCCAATCTGAACTTTAATCTGATTTAACATTTTCTTGGATTTGGTTAGACTTAACCACACAATCTAGGTCTTCTCAAAGTATTCTTTTTTCCAAACTTTGCATTTTTCCTTTTAAAGTTGTAGTTTTTCTTCAATGGCCTACAAAATACTAAAAACACAAAACTAACACAAAATATTAAATAACGACACAGTTAAAGGATTAACTAATGTAAATAAAGGGGTCCAAATATGCAATATTTGGCACTTATCATGCATACAAGCGCAAGCCTGCGCTCGTCTAGACATTCTCTGGTAGTTCGCTCGAGCGTGGATCCCCTACGATCGATCGCACTATCAGAACCTCTAGGTTTCTCAAATTTGCTTTTTAAGCCCGGTACTTTCAAAAATGCTTCATTTTCTTTCAAAAGCCTACAAAAACGCCGAAAACACATAAAAGAAAATAAAATAGCACAACATAACAAGACTAAGAAATTAACAAGTATAAATTAAGGGCTAAAATATGAATATTTTGGCACTTATCATGAAAAAATATTTTATTTAAATAACATAATATTTAAATATTTATTGACGTGGTCAAATTAGACACGTCAAAATTTATTGACGTGCCAAAGTGACACGTCAAAATTTATTGATGTGTCAAAGTGACACGTCAAAATTTCTTGACGTGTCACTTTGACACGTCACTATTTCTTGACGTGTCAAAATGACATGTCAATATTTCTTGATGTGTCATTTTGACACGTCAATAAATTTTATTTATTTTTTATTTATTTTTTTTTTATATCAGGTTTATTTATATTATATATATTTCATCTAATTTTTGTTTTTTATTAGGAAGGATTTTTTTCTCTCTCTGGACGCTTCTATCTTCTTCATTTTTTTTTCTTAATTTTTTAATTTTTGAGGTGCTACTTTAGCACGTCAAAAAATAGCACATTAGAAAACGTGTTAAAATACTAGCATGTCAGAAATTTTTTTCCTTTTCTTTTTCTTCCCCCCAAGTTTCAACACTGTACACCGTGTGCACACCTTACAATTTTTTTTTTTAATTTCTTTTTTTCTCTCTCTCCAAACGCTTCTATATATATATATATATCTTCTTCATTCTTCTTCTCTCCCTTTTTTTTTATTTTCTATTTTTCTCTCTCTATGCACGCTTCTATCCTCTTCATTTTTTAAAATTTTTTTTAATTCCTAACGTGTTACTTTAGCGCGTCAGAAATTTCTGATGTGCTATTTTAACACGTTAGAAATTTCTAACATGTTAAATGTTGGTACGTCACTAAAAAAGATGAACGGAATATTCAACTTTTTCCCTCTCCTTTCCCTCTTCTGATATATTATTTATTATTGCCCTTTTCTTTTTATTTCCCCGCACCCTCTCTCTCCTCTCTCATTCTGCACAATCGGCTAGCTCCCTCTACTCTCTTAACCCACACTTTCCCCTCTTCTTTTATTTCCCTCTGCTTTTCTTTCCCTCTTCTCCGATCTGCACAGCCGGCCAGCACCCTCTAGAGGGAAGAAGAAAAAGAAAAGGAGAAGAGAAAAGAAGAGAAGCAGCCGAAGAAAAGCAGAGGAAGAAGAAAAAGAAAAGGAGAAGAGAAGTTGAAGAAAAAAAAAAAGGGAAGAGAAGCAGAAGAAGAGAAGATATATAAGAAGATTTTTTTGAGTTTTTGAAGATTTGTTAGGTTTGACGTTTGTGTTTTTGATTTTTCAGATTAATTTTTTTATTTGGGTTTTTGATTTTTTATTTGGATTTTTGAAGATTTTTTCGGTTTGGATTTTTGAAAATTAATGGAGAAAAGAAGAGAGAGAGAGTGTGAGAAAATGGAGAAAAGAAGAGAGGGAGAGTTGGCCGGAACAAAAATGGAGAAAAGAAGAGAGAGAGAGTGAGAAAATGGAGAAGGAGAATGATTGGGTAATGAAAAAGGGCACGCTGGCGTGCATGAACAGTTCATGCATGCCCAGCCAATTTTTTTTTTAAAATATTTTATTAAAAAAAAAAAAATTGGCTAGGCGTACATGTATTGTTCATGCATGCCAGCGTGCCCTGAATCATTACTCAGAACGATTTGGAGATGTGAAAAAAATTATTTTAATTGAAAAATAATTTTAATTAATAATTTTTTTAATTAAAAAAAATTCCAAAAAAAATTTAAAAAAACAAAAATGATTTTTTTTTAATAATTTTTTAAAATTTACTGACGTGTTATATTTAACACGTCAGAAATTTTTCTAAAGTGACACGACAAATTTTTTTTTGATGTGCCAATTTTGACACGTCAGAAAATTCTGACGTGTTACATCTGACATGTCAGAAATTTTTCTTTTCTGACACCCAAAATTTTAACGCCCCACACACGTAAAAAACTTTTCGTCAAAAAAAATTTTCTGACCTGGCAAACCCCCTGACACGTCAGAAAACCCATGTCAGCAACTTATTCGTTTTTGTAGTGTTATGTTAAATATATTGAGAGCAAAAGAATGAAAGAGAGAAGAGAGAGAGAGTGGAAGAATATAAGGACTACATTGTATTTTATTCTATATTATTATGATTACAGAGGCCTCTATATATAGAATGACTATGAGTAATAAGCAATAAATCTTAAACTAAACCTTAGAATATATAAGACAACATAATAGAATAATATCAAATATTCTAACACAGATGTTACAAAAAATGAATTGCATGATAGGATTGATCAGAGCTTTACTTTTCTTGCAAGCATAAATGCCTTGTAGGTGACAGTTTTGATGAGATTAGGGCCACCCCAATCACTCTCAAGATCCTTAATCACTCCTTCAGATAGTGAATCCACCCCTTCATCCTTTGCCGTAGTGACTGCCGAAGATGACCTGGTAAACCTCACAAGCCTCTCAAAAGACATCATCTTGTGCATCTCAAGTTGATAAGGTTGTCCCTCACACCCCAAACCCACGCTTTGAAAAGGAAACGGCAGTGTCGTATAACCATTTATCAAGTTTCGTGTGTTGGGATCTCAAAAGGGGAGTGTCGTGTGTCGTACTCTCACTGCCATGTCGTTGTAGCCCCAGACGGAAATTATTCCTCCTGGCTTACGTAGAAGGCGTGTAACGAGGGAGTAGAATTCTGGGAGGTCAAACCAGTGCACGGCTTCGGCTACGGTCACCAAATCAACTGAATTCTCACCTCCTATCAAACTCAGCAATTCATCAGGTGTGAGGGATGATGGGGTGTGCAAGTATTTGAGTCTAGGATGCTGCCTTGCATGTTTTAGCTGGGCTTCACTAATGTCACTTCCAATTACTTGCTCATAATGCTCAGCAACCTGCTCAGAAACATAATCTAATTAATTACCTACTCAAACATTTCAAATAAATAACGAGAAATGTCATTTAACTCTTCTTAACTTCCGCCACTTATGTAATTATCCTTTTAATGTTTAAATTTTTAATTTTGTGTATTGAACTTTAATTTTTTGTAATATCACCTTTTGTTAGGGTTCTACGTTAAGTAACAGAATGGTGTCAAAATTATCAAATATATTATCCTTTCTTTTTTTTTTTGGTAAAAAAAAAATTTGCATAGATTTAAACGTTAGTTTGGATTTAACGAAATTTACAAAAATACCCACGTGTGAATCTTTGTAAATTTTTATTTTTTATTTTTTATTATAATAAAATAGAAGTATTTTAAAATTTTTGATAGGATTTAATAGAAAAAAAAAAACTTAACACATGGGTGACATTGTAAAAAATTAAAAGTTTGATACAGTAAATTAAGAGTTTTTAAACTTTAAAAAGTAATTGTAAAAATATGAAATTTTTGGGGATTAAATGAAATTTTCTTAATAAATAAATAAACGAAGAAAAGAAGATTAATTTGAAAGAAAGAGTGAGAAAGAAGGATACTAACACCAAGAGCAGCTTGGCCATTTTACCATAATGGATTGTGTAGTGGAGGAGAAGTGGTGTCATTGTTGGAATATAATGATTAATCAATCATTTTCTATAATTGATTAACCTAGGTTTTTATTTTGAATTTTTTCCTTTTATATTTCGTTTTAAATTACATATATGGGAACAAATATTTAACATGTTTCAGTTTATAAGAACTAAAATTTATGAATTTTTAAATTTATTAGATATGTATTGAGTAAAACTATGGTTTAAAATGATTTTACAAACATTTGTCATTTTTGGTAGTTAATTAGTTAATTAAGAGAAGAAACTAAAATTTGTTGTTGATAATCTTTTAAAGACTTCTAGAATATATTAAAAAAAAAAAAAAAAAAAAAAACCCGGCGCGTAACGCAGGCTCTAAGCTAGTTTGATTAAAAGATGATGGCTGGCGATGTACCCAGTTGGAACTCCATACACGCTTGAATATGGTTATTGGGGAGGTGGTATAAGTGGGCAAAGAAATGACGTGGTTCTGCATCTTGAAGTCAATGGTCATCTCTATTTGATCAATGCCGCTGGCACTATTATAGTGAATATGACAGACGGATATCCCACAAAAAATGTGGTCTACCGATTGACAATTGACCCCGATGGGATCTTGGGGCTATACTCCCACGATATGAATCGAAATCAAAATTGGACTGTCAAATGGTTTGCTCCAAATGATGACGTGTGTAAGCCAAAGGGTCTATGTGGGCTTAATGGATATTGTGTTTTAGTTGATCTACAAGTTGGTTGCAAATGTCTTCCTCAATTTGAACCGGTCAGCAAGGAGGATAGAAGTTCAGCGTGTCAAAAGAATTTCACTATGGAGAGTTGCAAAAGTGACAGATATGCCATGAAAGCAGTGCTGAATACCGTATGGGAAAATAATAGTTATTCTGTTATCACATCGACAACCCAAGAGAATTGCGGAGAAGCATGTTTGCGGGAGTGCAACTGTGAAGCTGCGTTGTTCAAAGACGGGGTGTGCACAAAACAAAAGCTTCCTTTGCGGTTTGGGAGAAGAGATCAAAAAGACTCAACCGTAGCCCTTATCAAGGTAGGTACATCTACAAAACTTTAAATTAGGATTATGGCAAATGTAATGAGATGTGTGGTGGAGGACTATATTGCATGCGTAAGCCTTAGGAGTTTATCTCCATATGTTTAGTTTATAGGAAAAATCCTCATTGGAATTGATTTCCACGTGAATGAGTCATTGTAGGAGTTGAATACCAAGTCATAGAACTCAACTCCAAGTAAGTTTAGTTCCCCTATTTAAAGAGGTGAACCTTTAATAAAAGGGCATGCAAATTATATTCTCAAAGTCTTTGTTTGAAAGAGGCCTAGGAAATTCCAATCTCCTACCGCTCATTTTTCAACTAGGATAATAGGTAAAAATAAGAAGTAAGATCCTGCTTTTTATCCTTTAGAAGCTCGAGTTACACAATCTGGTACACAATCACGTAATAGCAAATTTAGTGAAAAAGTGAAGAAAGAAAATGTTAAAACCTTATCATAAGAGGTTTAAAGGAAAAAAAAAAACAAATATTTTTATAAGTAGTATATATATGTATTTGTTAGACTAGAATACAATATCCAGATTTCAAAGGCAGAGGCCACCTCGGAATCTCTTCTCCGAGCATCCACAGAGAAGGGAGAGAAGCCTCATCAAGGCATGAATCAAAGGGATTGGCCAATAGGAAGTGGGAACTAGGCAAAGTGGTTTCATCCAGCTTTCTAGCCGAACGTTCAGTGAGGAACCACCAAAAGTCCGTCCTTGGTTTTAGTGTGAATGTTCGGGAGGGGACCACACCAAATGTTCGTTGACCAAAATTTGATCCACTGGGTATTGACCAAACGTTTTAGCTACAATCCTAGAACCACTATATAATAGTAAACCAAACATTCAGCCGTAGTACCAAACGTTCGGTGACAGTTTGAAAAGCATTTTTAACCCATTGTCCACCTTTGCAACATAAGACACTCCCTCTCACCCCTATAAATACCCCTCTCTCGCCCCTCAGCCACCCTTGATACCAGAAACCCTAACCCTAAAGTAAGAGGAGAGTTCTAGAGAGGAAGATGAAAGCTTTGATGGGAGATTTTGCTACCTTCAAGGTAACCCTTAAACTTTTACTAAGTTTTCATGTTGTCTTGTTATCATATTTACTTCCTTCAAGTTTTTAAAATGTGTTGTAACTTGTGAACAATTTTCTTTGGAAGAACAGAGAGTTTTTCAAAAACGTTCTAGAAATGCTCACTTATTTTTTGGTTTTCATGTGTGCTATGCTTCACTATATATGCATGAACTTGTTTAGAACCTAGGGGGTGTAGTTTTAGCATCGTAACATTAATAGAATAAAATCCCAAAACTTTGCATTTTTTACTCTACCAGAACATTCTCCAACTTTGGCCAAACGTTCGCTCAGAAGCCATAATGCATTAAAATTTTCACAAGAAGTTTTTCCCCAGCAACGGTGCCAAAAAATTCAGGTGAAAATTTTTATACTCGCAAGTGCACGAATCATTGCAGTAAAATGATTGCAAGTGCGAGGTCGATCCCACGGGTCATTGTGTTCTTGAAAACTAAATATATCTAAATTAATTTAATCCTAACCTAGTTCCAAAAAAGATTTGATTTTTGATTTTGAGAATAAAACATAAACTAAATAAGGTGAAATAAATCAAAAGATAGTACTAAGATTTTGGAATACAAACTTACCAAATCATAACAATATATCTCATGTTTATCAATATTATCTAAAGTTCTCACAATAAGAATCTTATACTATGCTCAAAAGAATTAATTAAATTATCCAATATATCCATTCATTGCACAAATCACAAAAAATATCAGGTTTAAACCAAATCATCAAATGTATCCGTATGATAAATCACAAAAGATATCCAATTTTTTTGACAAAAGAAAATCCAAGCAATCAATTAAATGAAACTATCTCAAATCAACACATGTATCCGTAAATCACAATAGATATCCAAGAATCATCTCAATAATTGAATGGAAGTAAAACAATTAAAACATTAAAACCCATAAAATCGAATAATATTAACTTAGATGAAAATATTGTTGTTCCTCATCGGTGAGGCTTCATCTTCAAACTTAGTTGAGTATTTAACTACACATAACTATGAAAAATAAATCCTAAACTTAAAGAAAAACTAAGCTATAAGGGAGAAAATGTGTGAAATTTCGGACTTGGTCTCCAGCCTTCTTTTCTTGAAGCTTAGTTGTCTATTTATAGGGGTTTCTAGGGTTTTTAACCCTTAAAACGACGCTGGTGCTTAGTTGTCGGAAGAGTGCACTCAATCACATGGCTAGTGCGCTCGATCACACTCGTGTTTGCGATGTTTCTCCTGTGGTGCAGCGCTCGCACACTGATGGTGTAACAACCTCATCTCATATAGCGGAAAAACTGTAATTATCAATACAAAAAAAAATACTGTTAAAATACTTTTCTTTATACAAAAATACCCAAAGCTATGTCGTACAAGGCATTTATACAAATCTATCCGACAGTCTAAACTCTAGACAAAACTTAACCAACTTGGAATCTCTGTACATCTCAATATGAATCTCTAATCACAACTGCATAATTACCTTGATTTTCCATTCCTGCAAGCACTACAAAAAACTGTGAAGTAGTGAGTCAATTGATTTCCGACAATATAAATCATTGTTGAATCATATATATAGCAAAATGCTAGACAAGTTATAAAACCACAAAAATCCGTATTATTGGATATCAATATCATACTCAGTAAGTAAGAATACTTACAGTGGATTACATGAATGGATCATCAAAGGTAATTACTTGAAACCCGTTCTGCTGCAGTTGGTCCATACCCATAACAATCCCTTCACTGACTTTCTCTCTCTCTCTCGCCTAAACTCTCTTTCTTCCTCTTCAGCTCTCTGTCTTAAATTTTCCATCTCACTCTCGGTTTCTCTTGTGTTCTTTCTTTCTTGTAGCGCTTGGTCTCGCCCTTTCTCTCTCTGTTCTGAGTAAACACTCTTAGAAAGAAGAAAGACCGAGTAAAAAGCGGAAGAAGGAAGAATATATGCAAGAGATGGGAGAGGAGATGAGTGGTGAAAATACTGAAGGAGAAAAGCTCTATTTATAGGAGAAAATCAAACACTATTCTACCGTCAATTTACAATTATACCCTCATTTTACTATTTCACCAACCCTATACTATTCCACCAACCCTATACTATTCCACCAACCCTATACTATTCTACCAACCCTATACTATTTCACCAACCCTATACTATTCTACCTTCTTATTCTACCATCCTTATACCTACCATTTACTATCCTATTATATCACCAATTATTACAATCATACTCAAAATTATACCAATCAATCATCAATTATCATATCTCTTAAATCTCCCAATAAAATAATCAATATAAAATCATCATCATGATATAATAACCTCAAATCAATATTCATTCCAATAATATTCATAAGATCTAATAAGTTCCTCAAGAATAAATATTATTACCTAATATCATCAATAAATATCTCAACCTCAAAGTAAATGCCATTACCTAATATGAATATTAATATAATCATAGCATCAATTTAATATCTCTAAAATAAGACTTTAAAAATCTGGGGTGCTACAGATGGCTTGTCAATGGGCGCGGGTGCGCTCAAGCGCAACCCTGCTGGGCTCGAGTGCAGGGTTGTGTGCTCAATCCTACTTCCTCAGATAGCTTTGTTTCTAGCTTTCTTCAAAAATTTACATTTTTCACCTTTAATTCGCAGTTTTTCCTTTTGCAACCTAAAAAATACTAAAAATGCAAAACTAATACAAAATATTAGATTATAATACGGCTAAATGATTAACAAATATAAATTAAGGGGTTCAAATATACAATATTTAACACTCAACAGTAGACACTTTAGCCATATTTTTATCACATTTTTCAATGAAAGGCTAATTCTTGTTTTCAACCTTTTAACCACTTTTTTTCTATTGTAGATACCTTTTATTTTTATTTTTATTTTGGTGGCCTCCCTTTATTGTGAACTAGAGAGATTAAACACCTTATTACTTTTATATGTCATCCCATCAATAGCTTTATTACATGTAAAAATGCACCTAGAGGGTGATGGAAAGGTAAAATGGGTTCACACCTTGAGTCAAGGTCTTTCTTCTTTAACATATATACATGAATTATCACATTTTATGTAATGGTCCACGTTTGTTGATGCGATCGATGCTTAATTCATAAGAAGAAATTGCACATGTTATATCTTTGTGCATGAGGGTTGTCATTCAACCCATCATAGCTATTCTTAACAAAATTATATTTTCGTTTTAAATCTTTCCTTCTATTAATTAACAATATATTTTAGTGGAACTGATTTAACTTTCCTTATGATCAATACAATACCTCAAAAAAACCACAAGAGTATTTCACTTCACATTCTTCTTCATTGAAGTAAACACATAACTTACTTCTTTTATGAAGTAATCATTAACTTTTACTTCACCTTTGCTTGGGTGATTGAATTATTTTGTGATTGATTGTGTTGTGTCTTTTACATGCCTCTAGATTTTATCCTTTTTGCGTATTGCATGCTTGTTATTCATTTGTTTATGTTGTTGAAATTTGGATAAACCTATGGTTATTCACTTTCAATTTTTTGGGATCTTTATTTTGTATAGCTTTAATGCATGAGTTTGTTTCTTAGGCATTTATAGAGAAGTGTGCATGTGTCTTTTGTTTTTCAATGTTTTGGGCTCCTTGATTCATATGCTAATGTATTTTGGATGTAAGATTGGTATTTCATTTTCTTGGCTCATACATTTGGTACTATTCTTTGGATTTGTTTTTGAGGAGAATGTAGGGTTCATGGGTTGTGATTGTGGATCTTCCATAACTTAACATGTTGGGTTGTTTTGAGTTTCATTTACACATGCAAAGTTGTTTTTTTGATAACAATGTTAATTGATTCTAGTTTCTCCCACTACATATTCACATAATATGTGAAATTTGTGACAATTGCCTTTTGATTGTGTGTTGAGATATTGCAATTGCTCATTCACATGTTGTGATTGTGAGTTTACGGCCTATTTATGAAATGTTCTTGAGATTGCCAAATGCCATCTTGGTTGTGCCTTTTTTTTTTTTTTTCATGCATCTCAACCTTGTTTGGATGACATGAATTGGACATTTGAATAGAAGGTGTTTCTTTGGACCCTTTTGCATTTTCATGTGTATAGTTTGAGCATTTCATGCTATGATATTGCGTTTTGTGCTCAGAGTATATGTTTTGACTTGAGCCTTCTATGTTCCTACTTTGCTTTTTTGTACTTCCTTGTTTATACCTTTCTAGGATACAAGTGGTGCCACTTGAGTTTCTTCACTTGTCTGTTATGACGGAAATGGGGAGAATGTAGTTTGTGGAGACACTTGTTAGGAAGAGGTCGTTCATGTTAAGGGAGAGTTAACATTAGAGCCGTTTTGTTTTGTGGTATCTTTCATATATTTTGTATTATTTGATATATTATATGAGATATCTTGACACATGCTTGTTTATATGTGGTTCTTTACTTAAATCCTTTCGCATGTGTCTTTCTTATTGTTGTTTACTCTCTTTCCTCTTGTCATATCATATGAGTTGTTAATTTGGGGAGAATGTGTTACATTCTAAATCCCTTTGACCATTTAGACAAAAAGGGGGAGAAGTATTGTGAAGGGGAAACTTGCTTTTTATTGTTTTGACTCGTGACTTTATAATTTGCATATAATATGGGCTGTATGTCTTTTATATTGTTTATGAACTCTTGTGTGATGTGCATATAATATGATTTATATGTGCTTCTCTTTGATTATGTTGTCTATTGTGAGTTTTAAATATACTCGCAAGTGCACAAATCGTTTGTAATAAAGGAGTTTTGTAAGTGCGAGGTCGATCCCATAGAAAATTGTATTTTTGAAAACAATTTTAATCTAAACTAATTAGATCAAAACCTAATTCCAAAAGATTTTTGATTTTTAAAATAAACAAACATAAACTAAATAAAATAAAAATAATCACAAGATACAAATACTAAAGTTGTGGAATTCACACCCACCAAGTCGGAACAACACATTCATGTTCATCAATAAAATCTTAAGTTCTCACAAGTACAAGCCTATGTATGTCTTGCTATGCTTTACAAATCAATCAAAAGATTGTACAAAATCAAAAGAGATATCCAAATTTAACCAAATCATCAATTGTATCCTTCGAACAAAAAACAAATAGATATCCAATTTTATTTTAATGAAGATCCAAGCAAAAAATTACATGAAATTCTCCTAAAACATTACATGTATCTGGGAATAACAATAGATATCCAAAAGTAATTTCAATAATTGAATTAAAGCAAAACAATTGAAACTTTAAAAACCCATAAACTTAGAATAATATTAACTTACAAGAGTGTTGTCGTTTTTCATCGGTGGGGCTCCATCATCAACCTTACTACAAGAAATTAGGTCTTTAGGGGCAACTCTGTTTGGACGCTAAAAGTCCCAAAGTCGACGCTATTGATCAACAACGTCGACTCAAAAGTTGACGCTAATAATGATCTTTTAACGTCGACAAAGAGGAAGCTAAAAGTCTTATATTTTGGATGCTAATGCGGGAGTTGATGGAATCAAGTCAACGCTAGTGCTCCACTATCAACGTCCACTTTGAGTGAGCGCTGATGGTTGCACTATTTGTAACGACCTTGGTTCTAGGCTAGAGTAATTCCTAGGCCTACCCTTGTGTATGCCTACTAGTATGATTTTAATTATCTTAGTTAAATGGATCAAAACAACTTTAGAGTATAAAATCTATATTTTGATTTAAAGGTTTTATGCCAAATGACTTGTTTGGCTTAATGGTTAGTGTGGCATAAATTTTTCTAATATTTCATGAGTTGGAATCTCCATATAACAAAACTTGTTTTAAAGTGAATTTTTCTATAAGGAAAATATTTATAGAAACCCTATTTCTAAAACCCTAGCCGCCGCCCGCATATAGCCTATATGACAACGTTGTCTTCTTGAATTAATTTCCAAGTTTGTTTCAAAAGACTATTCCGGAAAGAGTTTAATGAGAAATCAAATTATTAAAGGCTCCCCCGTTTAAATTTTAAAATAGTTTTTTTTTTTTTTTTTTAAGGAAAGTTAGTAAATTGCATCGATTTCTTTAATTCTCCTGTCATTAACCTAGCTAGTCTACATTACACCCTTTTTCAAAGGAAACAAAATTTGATAGCATTGCATAATATTATGAAAAAAATGTAAGAAATGATTTATGACAAAATTCATTTAATTTTTTATTATTTCCAAGACTTTCCAAAAGCATTATCTCCATCTAAAAGTTTTGGCCATAATAGGTACATATACGGCAAAGTATGAGAATATTTTTTAGTACATTTATCCATGCATTAAAACTCTTGTGAGCACATGTCTAGGCTATTTCCATGGGATGTTGTTTCTTTAGACAATATATATATATATATATATATATATATATATATATATATATATATAGTATTTTTTTTAAGGAAAGTAAGTAAATTGCATCGATTTCTTTAATTCTCCTGTCATTAACCTAGCTAGTCTACATTACACCCTTTTTCAAAGGAAACAAAATTTGATAGCATTGCATAATATTATGGAAAAATGTAAGAAATGATTTATGACAAAATTCATTTAATTTTTTATTATTTCCTACAAGACTTTCCAAAAGCATTATCTCCATCTAAAAGTTTTAGCCATAATTAGCTACATATACAGCAAAGTATGAGAATATTTTTTAGTACATTTATCCATGCATTAAAACTCTTGTGAGCACATGTCTAGGCTATTTCCATGGGATGTTGTTTCTTTAGACAATATATATATATATATATATTATGCATTGAAAATATTTTCATGTCCATATTCATTGTTTCATGGGATTCTAAAACAATTGAACCAAGTGGCCATATTCCTATACAGTTAAGATAGATTTTTTTATTAGACAAATATTTTCCCAAAACCTAGCTATGTACCCCATGTCAACTAGGCATTTATTTTCAAAATCTTTCCCTTAAAACTAACTTGATTTTGTGAAGGTGATATCACAATTATAGTTTGAGGAACTCTTTGGTGAAACCCTAAGCCCCCCTCTAGAGCCCTGTGAAACCCTAAGCCCCCCCTCCAGAGGCGCCGCCGCCTCAAGGGAGGAGGGATGCCCATTACCTGCATCCTTCCTCCCCTCGACCTCTCCGCTCCGGGTGCTAGTATTTTACTTGATGTCCCTAGTCCTAGTGCCCCCTCTCTTCCCCCTCCCCGCCTCTCCTTTCCCCCTCTGCTTTTTCTCCGTCTTTTGCCTTTGGTCTTGTCGTTCCCTCGGCCGTTTTCTTCCCCGCCATCTCCATCTGCAGCGTTCCTTGCTTGGTTGAAACGAGTTGGGTGCTGGATCGGCTTGCCTTTGACCGATCCTCCGTCCTCTCTGTGGGTATTGCTTTTGGAGGTTTTCACTCAAACTCTCCCCCTCCCTGTTTGTTTGTGTGTGCCGCCTATTTCTTCCGCTCACTGCTCGCTGTCGGGTCTTTTCATGCACCCCTCCCGCGCCAAGCTTTTTGTGCCACCTTCCACGGCTGTTTTCAGCCAGCTCGCGATCGGCCTCCTCCAGCTGACATGACCCACTTTGTGTGTTTTTCGCATTTATTTCCCTGTATTTTTGTTTTTATGTAATTTCTTTACCTACATTTGTTTTATTGTTCCTTTTATTTCCCTGTATGGTTTTTTCTTTTTGCTTGTAATAAGGCTCTCTCCTCCTGCTTCGTTGGGCCCAGTTGCTGCCCATTATTACTGGTCCAAACCCTTTGAGTTGTGAATGTGAACTTTATCTTAACCTTCGGGTCGAGGATAATGAGTATCAGTTTGGGGGTTTTGCTCTTAAGGCCGAGGAATAGGCGCTACCTATGCATTAGATGGTGTCTGTTTGATGCAAATTAGAATTTTTAAATCTGATGATTAGTCATAGTTAGCAGATGCTGTGTTATGTTGATTTGATCTGTTGTTGATGACTATATCTTTAGCTTCGGCTATGATTTACTTCTGAGCTTTTTACTCTGTTTGTAAGAGCTTTAAGCTCACGACTTTTATTAATGAATAAGTACGATATGTTTCAATAAAAAAAAAAAAAAAAAAAAAAAAAAAAAAAAAAACTTGATTTTGTGAACGCATGAATGGAGTGATACATATATATATATATATATATATTCTAAAGAAGATGTTATAAAACCAAAAACAAGAAACCCCAAACAAAGAGTACCAAATTGCCGCCCATCTCGTTATTCTCTTATTTTCTCAAAACTTTTACCTTCCCTCATTTTTCACTCAAGAACCCTAGCATTCTAAACACTGCACACAGCCGTCTCTCAATCTCCCTCTTATTCTATCATTTTATCTTTTCAAGAGCACCAGAACTTAGCACTACCCATTCTTCTTCAAAGAAAATTTACGACTGTCTCTCTCTTTTTCATTCTTTCATTATTCAAGAAATACCAAAACCTATTAATAGCCATTAATCCTCAGGGAAATTTACATCTCTTCCTCTACCTCTCTCTCCAATGCCACAACTACACAAGGTTCTCAAAACATTTTGTCATCTTCTCCAATTTTCATCTCCTACTTGAGGTAAACTATTTTATTCACCCTTGTTGATTTCTTTTATGCTTTCAATTTAATATGCAAGTATAATTGTTGTTCATACTTGTACTATGTCTTGTAGATGAAAAACTTATACCATACCTATTATTGAAAATACTATATGGGATATGTCTCTACGTTAGCACAACAAATTTCAACTTGGGCCTTTATTTTCCATACTTGTAAGAAATCAATATTTCATATAAATATATAAATATATTTTTATTGCTTTCGACTTGTCAACCACCATGTTCATGACATTTCTCATGTCACCTTTTAAAGAACCCATGTTTATATATATATATATATATATATATATATATATATATATATATATATTCCTTTTATTGCCGTGGAATTTATCAACCAACGTTCACTTGTCTTTAAGAAGCCAAGAATAGTTACTTAGGAGCCAAAGTGTTTTTCAAAGAATTATGTTTGTAATCCACACTTATAATCCTCCTATTCAGAAAAAAGTCTAGGAATCTATTGCTACCTTTAGAATCATTTGAGGGGTAGAAGTGGAAGCCTAGGGGTTCTAGGGTTAGCTTTTATTAATTTAAGGCTAACATAATTAAGTTGTATTAATTTAGGTGTGTGACCGTGCTAGTCACTCTATCTAGCATCTTTATTGAGGTAAGTGAATTTACTATCTCTTCTAGAAAAAATTATTATGCCATGCTATTTATGAAATTCTGTTTCAAATTACAAATGATCATTTTGTTTATATTATGTAATTATGCAATTATGATGCATGCATGACAAGTTTGAGAGAAAGAAACATTATGAAAATAATGATGTTTATAAGAAATTTTGAGAAAATAATGACAAACCCTCCTACATATTGCCCTAAGATGTACCTAGAGAAGTACAAGAAATGAGAAATGGGTGTTATAAAATGAGGCCACGTGTAGGGAGGAGTGTATTTTTGGCCCCAAGAGAAACAAGAGAGAAGCTCAATACCGATGCTAAGGATGGAGGCGCAACCGCTAAAAGAGGCTTTGCTAAAGAGTGGTTCCATCATAGTGTTTTTGCCATGCTGACCCGTCTTTACGACGCACTCCCGATCGACAACCATTACTTTAAACTTTCAAGTCCTATTCCAGAAAAATAAGGGGAAGAAAATTTGGATGAAGATAAATGCTTACAATTTGAAAATTAAATTTGAGAATTGAAAATGGTGGAAGATTTGAAACCAAGTCAATTGAGTCAATGGTGGATGGAAGAAATGGCCCCTCCACGTTCCATTTCATCCTAATCTAATTATGTATTAGAACAGTTTTCGACACGGTATGCATTTACATCTGATTAACTATATTTCTATTTATTCTGTTAAAATATTATTTTTTTACTCTTTATTGAGAAAAAAGTTTTGAGAAAAAGAGAAAACATGTGAGAGAAACAATAAAAAATAAAATGGTTCTCTTGAAAAGTGTTGCTACATTTAGCCTTTTTTTTTTTTTTTTTTGCTCTTCCAATCAAATATCCATTTTTTTTTTTTTTTTTGGTAATTGTATAATAAGTCTCTGAGTCAACCCTTTAAAATTTAAAAATCCTTAAGTTTTTTTTTTTTTTTTTTTTTTTTTTTCGAAAATTTACTTCCTAGGTCAATCGAAATGACAATAAAATCTATACCGTCAAAAATTTTTAACAGCCATTAGTCCTAACCAAAACACACTGTTTCACCTCATTAGAATATTAAATTTTTTATTAATTTAATTTTGAAATTTAAATCTAAAAATAAAATTAAAAAAATAACTTAAAAAAAATTGGAAGAGTGGCCAGGGGAAGTAAGCCATCCCATGGGTGGTTTGGTGTGGCTCGCAGGCCACCCCAAAACCCTGGGGGGCAGCAAGCCACCCCATGGGTGCGCGAACCACCCCTAGGGTGGCTGCGCGCATAAGGATTGGATGGTGGCCAGGGGTGGCACACTCCAATTTTTTTCTTTTTTTTAAAAAAAAAAAAAATTAAATTAAATTAATAAAAAATTAATATTTTAATGAGATGAAACGGTGCGTTTTGGTTTCGACTAAGGGCTATTAAAAAATTTTGACGGTATGGATTTTATTGTCATTTCGACTGACCTATAGAGTAAATTTTTTGGAAAAAATAAAAAAATAAAAAAAATACTTAAGGACTTTTAAATTTTGGAGGGTTGACTCAAGGACTTATTATACAATTATCCCTTTTTTTTTGGCTAATCCAATGTAGGGTTTTTTTACAAATCTGATTAGTCATTTTAGATAAAAGTAACATTTGGCTCTTTCATTGTGAATGCTCTAAAATTAGTATGTTGTGGCCGTTCCTAAACATATTATAATTATCACAACTTTAATAACATTTAATTGCCATTTAGCCAAAAATTCATCTTTGAAGTTTTATAAAATTTTCTTTAGTTGATTACCATCATGAGTGGGGATACTGTAGCTATTCCCAAGTCACTTAGATTTTCACTACTTTATAATGGCACCATAAAACTTCAATCTTTATGTTGATCACATAATATCCCATAGCATAATACTTTAATAAATATTTATGCTCAACAAAATAAAGGATCACGTGGGAAGACAAAATAGTTATTTCCATAACAATAGGCCTTTTCATACACGAATGTTGAACCAAAACGGATGGGGTTTTGCCCTTTTATACACGCACCCATCTTGTTAGTAAGCTTGCATTCGGGTAGGGACTTCATCCTTTACCTTCAGCTGGGTCTGAAATTCATATCTAGATCATGTCTCACCCATATATATGGGTCTTAAAGCAGGTTTTCTTATTTTTTTCATCAAATTTTCTCATTGAAACTCGCTTTTAAAGTATAATTTTGATCCAAAATCATGAAATCTTTTGATTTATGGGTTTAAAAACATATGGGTATTCCAAATATCAATCAAAAAGAAATAATCCTTTTGAAGAAAACAACTAGGCCGAATATATGGCTAAGAATACACAAGAATTGGTTGAAAAATACTATATTTTACGAAATTAAAGTCCGTAAAAATTAATCTCCAAAGCCACAAAAGCATCATTAAACACTAAATTTCAAAAGATTCGGCCAAACCATACCCATTATGAAACTTGAAACACAAAAATAAAAAAATCTCAAAACAGATAAATAAAATAGCCACGTGTATATCCTCTGAACACATAAACGCTCAATCACTCAAGAAACATTCAACAAATCTATACTAAGCAACATAGTACAAAAGAAGGCTCTGATACTACTAATATAAGAATTTGGGAGTATATTTAACATATAAACATAAAATAAAAATACTAACATCTGGCTATTGTTGCTTAAGTATTTAAATTGAATAATCTAGAAATCCAGACTTGAACGTTTGTTAAATTTGCAATCTTAGAAGTCTAGAACCAGTCCTAGAACCCTCACAATATACTGGAGAGTGATGGATAAGAATTTTTTGCCTATATGTTACTCAGATTAATCTTATGACTGATGGATATCATAAGCTTATTTACAGGCCAAGACCTTTATCTAATTAACCTAATGTTGCTTTCTTCCATCAAAGAAGACAACTTTTACTAAAATAAAATAACATTTCACTTTGATAGTTATCTGTATATTAATTATCCAAACGTTTTATATAGATAAAAGGGAAAAGTACACTTTACCCCCCTCCCCCCAAAGCTTGGGGTGATTTTCAATTCGACCTCTAATGTTTCAATTTTTGCAATGCACTCCCCCCCCCCCCTCCCTCCACCCTAATCTTCGAAATTTTTATTCGACCAATTGTCTCAAAATTCTCATATTGCCCATAATTTTTTATTTTTTATTTTGCATAACAAATTCAAAAAAAAAAAAAAAAAATCGGGGTGGCCGTAGCCACCCCTTTGGCCATCTGGCCATTTTTGCACCCTCATTTTTTTTATATAAAAAATACAATAAAAATAAAAAAATTAGGGGCAATATGAAAATTTTGGGATAAAATTGATCGAATTGCAAATATTTCGAAGTTTGGGGGGAAGGGGGGTGCATTGAAAAAATTGAAACATTGGAGGTCGAATTGAAAATCGTTCCAAATTTTGGGGGGTAAAGTGTAATTTTTCCTAAATAGAAACTCTATTAATATAATATAATATTTACATATAATATTAATATATATGCATGTGTGCCACCTGAGGTCTTCTTATAGAAGATTTATTCTAACAGCTAACCATTGAGCAACTCGGCCATTGACAATTTAACTAATTAAGTTGTGCTTGTTTATCAAGTTACTACTTCCATCCAAAAAAAACAACAATCATGTTACGGTGTGAATTAGGAAAATGATTCATTTTTTTTCATAGTCTGTTTTTTCATCTTATTTTTCAAAATTTTTTTAAATTATGATCGGATATATAAACCCCACCAAATCTAATTGTAATTTAAAAAAAATTAGATGACGTATAACATTTTTCTGTGGACCATCTCTATTTCGCATGTACGTGACACCACCACCTCATAGATGAGGCATCAGCATCACTTGTCAGATCATGTCACGTTATGACGTTTGTTCTATTATGGAAAATTAAAATGCCAGTTGGATTATCTAGAATCCATGGGAGTTGATTGAGGGTGTTTAGCAAACTTTCTGAGTTTACACGGCACTGTAGACTTTTGAAGTGGCGCCAAAATATTAGGTATGGTCTGAATATTAAACAGATTGACGCAGTCAATAAGGCTCGGTTTGAAAATTAAAAATGGACATAATTCTTATTTTGCCCCTTCAGAACATCTACACAAATATATTCAAACTGGTTTTCTATTTTTCATACGGGCATATTTGTCTTTTAATATAACTTAGCTTCTCCTATACACACGGTTAACTGCGCGTGTCTCACTGCAACATCGTCAGATATCCCTACTCGAAGAATAGTGCCGTCGAAGTGGGAAAACTTGTGACAAGGCCATTTGTTCACATGTAGCCTCCTTAACACAGACCAGTTCCTCTATTATTGACTTGTGAAATTTGATAAGTCAATGAGTCCAGTTTTGCTAGTGTTCACATGGATTGGGGTTCATTGTTTTATTTATATATACTCTTCTGTTGTACGTTTGTAACCAAAGGGGATAAAGGAAACAAAGACAATTACTCTCCATTCACTAATGATGCCAATTCTCTTCTTCCCTTTTCTTCTTCTCTCAGCTATTTTCGCTCAACAGGGGCAATCCCTTGTAAAGCCAGGCTCTTTCTTGACACCAACCACCAACTCTTCTTGGCCATCACCTTCCGGTCTCTACGCCTTTGGATTCTACAAGCAAGGCAACGGTTATGCTGTCGGCATTTTTCTTGCCGGGCTTCCACAGAAGACGGTCGTTTGGACAGCCGACCGAGACAAACCTCCAGTTCCCGCCGATTCTAAACTGAATTTCACAACTGATGGACGCCTGGTTCTTCAATCGGCACAAGGCGCAGAGACACGCCTCGCCAGTTTTCCGGAAGGTGCAAGCTCAGTGTCGATGCTTGACACGGGCAACTTTGTTCTCCTTAATTCTGCTAATCAGACGGTATGGCAGAGTTTCGGCTTCCCAACGGACACCTTTTTGCCAACTCAGAATCTTTCCCACGGGCAAGCGTTGTATTCCAGTATTTCAGAAACCAACAAGTCAACCGGCATATTTCTGGTGTTGATGCAAGAAGATGGATGGCTGGCGATGTACCCAGTTGGAACTCCATACACGCTTGACTATGGTTATGGGGGACTTGGTATAAGTGGGCAGAAAAATGACGTGGTTCTGCAACTTGAAGCCGATGGTCATCTCTATTTGATCAATGGCGCTGGCACTATTATAGTGAATATGACAGACGGATATCTTGCAAAAGATGTGGTCTACCGATTGACAATTGATCCCGATGGGATCTTGCGGCTATACTCCCACGACATGAATCAGAATGGCGATTGGACAATCAAATGGTTTAATCCAAATAATGACGTCTGTATGCCAAAGGGTCTATGTGGGATTAATGGATATTGTGTTGCAATTGATCTACAAGTTGGGTGCAAATGTCTTCCTCAATTTGAATTCGTCAACAAGGAGGAGAAGAGTTCAGGCTGTCAAAGGAATTTCACTATTGCAGAAAGTTGCAAGAGCGACATACATGCCATGGAACCAGTGCCGAACACCGTATGGGAGAATAATAATTATTCAATTATCATATCGACAACTCAAGACAATTGCGGAGAAGCATGTTTGCAGGACTGCAACTGTGAAGCTGCGCTGTTCAAAGACGGGGTGTGCACAAAACAGAGGCTTCCTTTGCGATTTGGGAGAAGAGTTCAAACCGACTCAACCGTAGCCCTTATCAAGGTAGGTAAATCTACACCTACTATAGATGGATATCTGCCAAAAGAAAGCAAAAAAGAGCATTATCGATTGGACATCCTAATTGTCGGTGTTTCATTACTTGCTTTTGCATTAGTTGTCTTGGCGATTTCTGGAATTGCAGTTTACAGAATTCGTGTTTGGTCGTATAAAGTGATATCTAATCATGGAAACACCGTCTTGGGAGAGGATGTTGCTCCAAAATCATTTACTTATGCACAACTTGAGAAAGTGACGGGTGGCTTTAAGGAAGAGCTTGGCAGAGGAGCCTTTGGGACAGTATATAAAGGGGCAATATGGAATGGCGTCGGCCAGAGGATTGTAGCCGTCAAGAGGCTTGACAAATTGTTGGCTGAACGGGAAAGAGAATTTCAAACAGAGATGAAAGTTATTGGGAGAACGCATCACAAAAACCTTGTCCGTCTACTGGGTTATTGCCATGATGGACCCAACAGGCTTTTGGTGTACGAGTACATGAGCAATGGGTCACTTGCAGATGTACTCTTCACACCTCAAAAACAACTTTCTTGGAATGAAAGAATGGAAATCGCTCGTAACATAGCGAAAGGAATTCTTTATCTCCATGAAGAGTGTGAATCTCAAATCATTCATTGTGACGTAAAACCCCAGAACATACTCATGGATGCACACAGATGCCCAAAAATCTCAGACTTTGGATTGGCAAAATTGTTGAAGGCCGATCAAACCAAAACTTTTACTGACATTAGAGGGACAAAGGGATATGTTGCTCCAGAGTGGCATCGAAAGCTGCCTGTGACAGTCAAAGTAGATGTGTACAGCTTTGGAATTGTGCTGCTGGAGATTATATGTTGTCGAAAGAGTGTGGACCATGATCGTCCAGAGGAAGAAGCTATTCTTGAAGAATGGGTGTACCAATGCTTTGAGAGTGGTGAGCTTGGTAAACTAGTGAATAATGAAGAGGTTGACAAGAAACAATTGGAGAGAATGGCCAAAGTAGGGCTTTGGTGCATTTTGGATGAGCCCTCACTTCGTCCTTCAATGAAGAAGGTTCTACTCATGTTGGAAGGGACTGTTGATATTCCAACCCCTCCTAGTCCAACATCATTTCTAAGTGCCATCTGAAATGTTTTGGATGTTCCAATCCTCCAAATCTGACATCCTTTCTTCGTGTCTTCTAAAATGTGTTTGTACTTGGATTATTCTTAGAAAATAAGTCTATTCTAGTGACTTGTCTTTGAAGTTTTCTTTTGAATACTGTGTAACTTGTATCAATGTTTCGGTGTAAGCATTGAGTTTTTTTTTTTTTTTTTTAGTGTGCCATTTTGAATTGCATTCGTGTAGTAATGCTCCAATAAAAGAATTTTCTTTTCAAGTTCTTCTCTATTTCAACAACAAAAAAATTATAAATAATGTTAGAATTTATCTAGATAAATCCGTCTTTCTCTATAGCATGAGAAGAACCAGTGGAATAGGTAAACATACCCCCATTGTTAGACATGTTTTTACATCTATGCATGATATCTGCTTGCTTGCTACTGTGTGTGTGAAGGAGACTAATACCTCAATCTTAAAATTTCACAGATGACGTAAAAAAGTATAACCGACCAACTCCATTTATATTGAGGGTGAGAGTACATAGTTTCTTAAATAGCATTTCTCATTATGAATCCAACAATAAAATGGCTGTCAGTACAAAAAATAATAATAAAAAAAAAAAAAATTTAAAAAAAAGGAAAATAAACACAATAATCTCCCACTTGAACAACATAAGTCATTTAATCAAAAAATTAAACACAAATAGGCATCGCAAAACACAACCTAATCCAAATGTATTTTAGTATGCAGCGAATGACCAAGACGTTGCTAAAATCTTCATTACACTTGAGAAAGTATGGATCCATAAGGAGATCCATGGAAATGAATTTGACACAAAAATGTAGGTCCGTATGTGGCTTCTCTGCGACCTTTTTTCGTATTTAATTTAATAAAAGTAATCATTATTGTAGCTTTCTCTAAGAGTCTAAAACAATCACGAAAGAAATAAACATTTTTGGAGCTTTGAAAGCTACAAGCTTTAACATTTTTTTCTTTTTCCTCTCTCTCTCTCTCTCTCTCTCTCTCTTTTATTTATTCACAATCACCACATTGGTCAACCTCTAAGATTGGATGTTGTAGCCATTGGCCAAGATTATATTGTAGCTTGATGACTTTTTTAGTTTTTATTCGTGATTTTTTTTTTTTATTTATAAAATAACATGTCAAACGACACGATCTATTTCATAAACGGATTAAACAGATCATGTCATGTCAACCCGTTATTTGAATGGGTAGTGTCAAGGTGGAGAGGTATAGCTCGTTTAACTAAACCGTTCGTGTCAGGATTAACCCTTAATAAGTTAGTGGGTCAAGAGGGTTGACCCAAACCCAACACCCACAACCCGTTTTGCTAGCCCTATAGTGAAAATCTGTTATTAGCAATGACTTAAAGTTGTCGTTAATAATATTTATTTTTTTATAAATTTTGTCTTATCATATATATATATATATATATATATATATAAGCCAAACCCCTTAGAAGTGCCTTACAATTACGACATGTGGCGTAAACTCATTTTTTTAAAAAGTTAAACCAACTTTTTAAGACATAATTTTTGAACATTGAACCCAACACTTTTAAAGAGTGAACCAGATTTTTATTTAAAAAATTATCATTAAATTAGCTTAATTAAGGGTGTTTAATTATATTTCAATAATCTTTCATATATAAATTATTCAATAAATTAAGTATTATTAATGTCAAATCAAATAACAAAACAAATTTTTTCAAAAAAAAATAATGAAACAAATAATAGAAATCAAATTATTATGTATTAATATGTTTAGTCACTTTAAAATGCTTATTAAGATGTTTAGGATCTTCCAACAACAAAAAATGTCAGAATATTATTAAATACCACATCTTTTTCCCTCTCGACATCCCTCTCCCTCTCTCGCATTCCCTCTCCGCATCTCTCTCTCTCTCTCTCTCTCCATGTTTCACTCCCTTCATTTTGTCTCTGCTATCATTCTTCAAGTTAGTGTGTTTCTCTGCAACAAATTGTAATTGAGAATTCACTTTTTCCCAGGTTCATTTTCTTAAAAAAATTTGAATTATCTATAAAAATTTGAATTATATATATATATTGATAAAAATATAGTGTGTCTTTGTTTGACTTTTATATTTTGTATTGTTAATATGAATTAGCAATACTCATACTTTCAGCCTTTATTGCAATTTAATACAGAGAAATCATATATAAAATCCTTAGGACAACACGCTTTTATTAAAAACTACATGAGTATTTTTTTTTTTGAAATTTAGTCACTGGGTAACTCGAAACTACTAGAAACTTCCTACCGTTAATTTTTGTTTAACTGCCGTTAGTAGGGGTGTAAACGAGCCGAGCTTGAGCGAGCTTCCCTTGTTCAGGCTTGGCTCGTTTAAATTTTACTCGAGCTCGAGCTCGAGTCGAGCTCAAGGGCAAGCCAAAAAAATCGAGCTCGAGCTAATAATAAGTCGAGCCGGGCTGTTATATTTAATGTTTTTGTTTAAAAAAAAACATTTAACTTCAAGTACTCTTAAACAGCTTAAGAAGTTAGTTTGCATATGAATATTTGCTTAGCCTGGCTAGTCGAGTATGGAGCCTAAGTCAATACAGCAAGGCATTTGGTTTCAAAGAGAGAGGATATATATATACATCATTTTATAGATAAGCAAACTTGGAGATTGATATTTTCTTAAGAATGTGGGACAAGTTAACAGGTTGCATTTAGACTGCGCCCCTTACAAAAAAATATTTTTTTAACGTCTCTCTCTCAATCCCCCTCACCAGTCACAATGGATCTTCCACCTGAACTCTCATTTCCCACTCTCTCACTCTCACTCACCAGACAGGTAGTGATAGTGTTTGGGTCTGTTTGATTCTTCAATAGTTTATGCCTTTCGCAATCTCTTTCAATAGTTTCTGCTTGATTCTTCTTCCTTTCGTTTGGGTCTGCTCTAATTGAATCGAGATCTTTTTAATGATTGCTCTCTCTCTCTTTGATCACGAAGGGTCTAGAATTTTTTATTCTCTAACGCTTAAATATAAATGCAATTTTAAGGTTTTAGTAATTATGAGATTTATAATTAATTATGTATTACTTAGTTTATATATATATATATATATACACACGAGCATATACGAGCTATTCACGAGCTTAGCCGAGTCGAGCCGAGCTTGCTTCGTTTAATATTCGAGCTAGGATTTCTGTTCATGAAGTGTTTCATTTAATATTCGAGTCGAGCACGAGCCGAGCTTATGCGAGCCGAGCCCGAGCTTGCTCGCAAGACGCTTTGCTCACTTAACAGCCCTATGTGGCGTATAACATTTTGGAACAATTGAAGCCAGGGGGGCCGTCGCCACATATTCTTCTTATTATTTATTTAGTTTAAATGGTGTGATTTTTTTATAATATTTGATATATAAAAATTAATTATTTAGTTGAGAGAGTTGGAACGTTAAGAAAGGTATGAGCTTTGTGATAAGAGACAAAGAGAGAGTTCTGTTTTGACTTGGTCTTCTTCATCCATATTTCTTGGCAATCACCTCTCACTAATTCTCATCTTTCTACTTTCAAAAATTCCTGTTGACGTAAAAGCTCACGGCATTTCAAGTCTTTAAAACAGTGGTCGTCTGGACTCGGGAGTTGGGCATTCGCCAATATCACTTATTTTCCAATGTTTTACTGCCACAGATTTTTTAGTTTTATTATTATTATTATTATTATTATTATTTTCAAAAATAGATTTTTTTTGTTTTCTAATTTCAAAAACAGTTTTTAAAATAAAAACCAAAGGGAATTAGCTTTCTAAAATTTCTTTAAAATTGTATATTTTCAAATTATATAATTTAGATTATTTTTAAGTATCAAAACACTTAAAAAATATTATTTATTTAAAATATGGCATGTTATGGAGGTGGCTTGCGGCCACTCTAAGTGGTGCGGCCACTCCATATGGAAAGCCACCATTTCAAATATTTGTTTTTTTAGATTTAATTTTTAAATTAAAATAATAAAAAATTAATATGTTGATGTGGTAAGATAGTGAGTTTAGTTTGGGATTAACAAGCGTTAAACTTTTAGAGGAAAATGTAACGATATGAGTTAATTTGCCATTTCGATTGACTGGGGGAGTAAAAATTCGAAAATAAAAAGTTTAGAGAGTTTTTAGTTTTAACGTGTTGACTCAAGCATTTATAATATATTTACCCAAACATTAATAATAATAATAATAATAATAATAAAAATAAAAAACTAAAAATAAAAATAAAAAAATTTCTAAAAATAAAAAAATTCTTTTTTATCAACCTCACCAAAATTGAGATTTTAACACCGGTTTGGGGTATTAAGTTGACTTATTGACTTTCTCAGGGGGAATAAAAAACTGGACGTAATGATTTGATCAGATTTCACAAGTCAATGGAGGAGGCTACGTACATTTTTTCTACAATACAACCTTAGCGCTCTTTCATGTTGGATTTCACAAGTCATGCCACATTGGTCATTCTCCCCACAAATCAATGCACAAGAATCACTTCTGCGGTTTGTGAGAAAGAAGAAAACTAAATTTGTTCCCTTTGTTTGGTGCAGAAAACAAACCAAAAAAAAAAAAAAGAATAATTGAGATGGGTGATCCATCGAAGAAAAAGAAAAATAGTGTGTATGACGTATGCCAAAGTCTGGAAGGAAGGAGAAAATTGGGTCGATGAGGAAATTTGAGATTTCGGTGGAATTGAAAAAAAAAAAAAAAAAAAAAAAAAAAAAAAAAAAAGGTGAAAGGTCCTGCTAGAGAATTAAAGGGAGAAAATTCATGGTTCTAGTAATATTTTATTATTTATAATTGCTAAGTGTTATTTATTCAGCAGATCGACAGATGTAGTTCCAAGAGCAAGATTATTTCGAATAAGATTTTCAGGACCTTGAGGACAACGTCCTCTTTAAGGGGAAAGGAATTTTATAAGAATTGAGTTTTATGCGGAATAATTATTAATAATGGAATATATTAAAATATATGATACCGAAGAATATTTTATTGTGTTTATTTTTATTTAATATTGTTTTTATTTATTTCTGTGTAAAAGTTTTGATGACTCAGCCATAGTTTATATTCCAATAAGAGCTGATGACTGCCCTATAAAATATTGTAATAATTTGCCTATTTAAAGGTCATTATGTTATGAATAAATGAACAAGAAAATTAATCTAAACTTTATGTTTAAAAAAGTTTTAGGTTCCCTTCAATGAATCTAAAGGGTCTAGGTTCCCTCAAAACCTAACAATCTATCTCATTACATGTATGTAAAAGCATTCACGTAATATTCTTTTCTTTGTACCATAAAAACAAAAACACTTCCAAACCCAAAACATACTCTCAGTTGTTGCTGTTTGGTCCCAAAGGAAAAACCACAGGGTTTGTATTGTCTTCTTATCTACAATCTCAGACAAGTGACTTGGTGTGAGAGATCCCCAAAGGCCCAAATTCTATAAGCGTGTCTACTACACAATGCATCTTGACCTTCAAGTCTTTTGACTGTAGAAGACACGGATTCAAGATGAGAGCAGCGTTCTAGCCACGAAATACCACAAGAATTAATTCAACTCCATAAATGCATATTGACGAACTATGTTTCTTTTGTAAAATGTTTCTTTTTTTTTTTTTTTTAATCTACAATCTCTGACAAGTGACTTGGTGTGAGAGTTCCCCAAAGACCCAAATTCTATAAGCGCGTCTACTACGCAATGCATCTTGACCTTCAAGTCTTTTGACTGTAGAAGACGCGGATTCAAGATGAGAGCAGCGTTCTAGCCACTAAATACCACAAGAATTAATTCAACTCCATAAATGCATATTGACGGACTATGTTTCGTTTGTAAAATGTTTTTTTTTTTTTTTTTAATCTACAATCTCTGACAAGTGACTTGGTGTGAGAGTTCCCCAACGGCCCAAATTCTATAAGCGTGTCTACTACGGAATGCATCTTGGCCTTCAAGTCTTTTGATTGTAAAAGACGCGGATTCAAGCTGAGAGCAGCGTTCTAGCCACGAAATACCACAAGAATTAATTCAACTCCATAAATGCATATTGACGGACTATGTTTCTTTTGTAAAATGTTTTTTTTTTTTTTAATCTACAATCTCTGACAAGTGACTTGGTGTGAGAGTCCCCAAAGACCCAAATTCTATAAGCGTGTCTACTACGCAATGCATCTTGACCTTCAAGTCTTTTGATTGTAGAAAATGCGGATTCAAGATGAGAGCAACGTTCTAGCCACGAAATACCACACGAATTAATTCAACTCCATAAATGCATATTGACGGACTATGTTTCTTTTGTAAAATGTTTTTTTTTAAAAAAAAAAAAAAAAAAAAAAAAAAAACTTATTTTGATGATATCAAAATTCATGTTTATACAAAATAGAATATAAAAAATTAAAATTAAAGCAAAGAAATATCTCATAATGTTATAAAATCACGTAAAAATGTTGTCTTTAAATATTAATTTTTTGTTCTCGAAATATTCAACTCAATGTGATCAAATCTCTTAACATGCAACCTCTTAAGATTAGACTATAGCGTCTACTTTGATTAAAAATGCACTTCCAAAATGCAAAGGTCAAATCAACAACCCAACAAGTGAAATATAAATAGGGGAGAGGCGTTCAACAAAAAAAAAAGATAGCAAGAAGAAAATCTAGATTTTGATTATCAAAACATTCATAGAAAATTTGCAAAAATTTCTAATATTTTTGGTTTTTTTTTTAAAAAATAAAAAAATAAATAAAATAAAAAAATAAATAAAAAAGAGAGAGAGAAGTTTATGAAGAATAATGACCTCATAGTTGATTTTTATGCCAGTAAGTTCTGTTGCTGTTATTGTTGGAGAGAAAGCTAGTCAAAACCCAAGAAGAGAGACATGGAGAGAAGAAGAGGGAAAAACAGACAAGAGGGGGGGAATATAAAAAGGCCCCAAAACTATTAGTTATTTACGATTTAGCCTTCAAATGTTCAAAATGTAATAAAGTAGCCCCCAAACTACCAACCAGTTACAATTTAGCTACTCCGTTAGTCATCACCGTCAAATAGGATGGAAAATTCAATACAACATCGTTTTGACAAGGTTAAGTTTCTAAAATGCCCTTTGGGGAAAAAAAAAAATCAATTTAAAAAAGACCTCTCAAAATGACGTCGTTTGGCAACTCCTAAAAAAATTAAAAATTAATTAAAAAAAATTAGAAGAGGTGGTTTAGAGGTGGTTTATGTTGTAATTTTTCTTAAAAAAATAATAAATAAAATAAAATAAAAATTTAAAAAATAAAAAAATAAAAATAAAAAAATAAAAAAATAAAAAAACCTTTAATACAATTTGAATTTAATTCCATGACTTAGGCGGGACTTACAAGTTACAACACCCGAGCCTCTCTCTCACTCTTTACTTCTACAATATCTCAAAGGATGTAATGGATATATTAGGTTAATGGACCTTTAGCCTTGGTAGGTTGGTGGGCCTTTGAGTTGTAATGGGTCTACCAGTCTTTATAAACGAGACCCAAGAGATGAATTAGGCATTCAAATTGTAATCAATTTACTTTGGTGAAAGGGGAAGGAGTTCTCAAATACTCCGTGGCCAGGCACCTCGAATGCCTATTTTCATAATTCAAATTCAGTTCTTTCATCCCGAATTCCATTTACAATAGTTCATTTCCATTTCAATTTATATACAGATTATTAAATATGTTACGAAGGAATAACAAAATTGTTTTTAGGGTTAAATACTAAATACCCTCCATGTGGCTTCGAGACTTTAATTTTATCCTCTTAGGATTTCATTTTTATCACAGGAGGTCCCTGTGGTTTTGATAATAGATCAAGTTAATCCTCCGTCAATTGACTGTTAGTTGACTTAACGAAAAACCACATGGATCAATCAAATGTTGACACGTGACACCTACTTAAATTTTTTTTTAAAATTAAAAAAAATGTATTTAAAAAAAATAAAATTGGAGGTGGCCGAGCCACCCCCTTGGGCCAATAGGTACTGGGGGTAGCTTGGCCATCCCCATGGAGCCTAGGGGGTGGCTGGAGCCTTGGGGGTGGCCGAAACCACCCCCAACCACCATTGGGGGTGGTTTCGACCACCCCCAAGGCTCCAGCCATCCCCCTGGTGCCCAAGGGAGTGGTCGAAACCACCCCTAGTGGGTACTGAGGGTGGCTCGGCCACCCCCATGGAGCCTAGGGGTGGCCGAAACCACCTCCAACCACCATTGGGGGTGGTTTCGGCCACCCTAAGGCTCCATGGGGGTGGCTCGGCCACCCCCATCCGGCTAGATGGGGGTGGCCTGCCACCCCCATGGCCAAAGCCACCCCCAAATGAATAAGGAGTCACCACCAATTTTTTTTTTTTTTAAATACATTTTTTTTAATTTAAAAAAATAATAATAAATAGGTGCCACGTATCAACAGTTGATTGGTCCACGTGGTTTTCGGTTAAGTCAGCTAACGGTCAACTGACGGAGAACTAACTTGGTCTATTATCAAAACCACAGGGACCTTCTGTGATAAAAATGAAACCCTAGGAAAGTAAAAATAAAGTTTCGAAACCCCATGGGGTATTTAGTATTTAACCCTTGTTTTTAAGAATTATGAACAAAGGGGCAAGCTAAAGATATTGATTTCAAAGTGCTTTCATTAGCTTAGAGTTTCAAATAATATTTAATTGAAATAGCTACAGAGTTAGGATTTAAATTCAGGACATTTGCTCTAATATTATGTTGAATCACCAATTATTCAAAAAAATTAAGCTAATAAAAATAGTAAATTTAATTTAATTAATATTGTAACAAAAATAGACGGATTGCATTTGTTAGATTTATTTGCACTAACTTTTGGGAATTTAAGGGTTTGTTTGGTAATGGGGTGGGGTTGGCCCAAATACTGTTCATCACCATTTTCCAAAAAAATCAACATCAAAACATTTTAACTTTTTCACTTTTAATATCAAATCATTCACTTTTTATTATTATTCAAATAAAAAAATCACTACAAAACAAAACTTTTTCACTTTTCCATACCACTTTTTCATTTTTTTTTATACCAAACATTCTTATTTTTTTCACATCAATCTACATCAACTACAGTGTTTAGGCCATCCCATTTGCCAAACACCCCCTAAATGACTTTCTTTCTACAGATAAACGTCAAGATAAAAACAGGAGACAGAAAAATTAATGACAATGAAAGGGGAAAAAAAACAAAAGGAAAAAAAATCTTGAAGTTTCTTTTGCTTCAAAAAAAAAAAAAAAAAAAATCATATATTTGGCATCTCTTAATCATATGACCAAAAAAAAAAAAAAAAAATTCACTTTTCGCTTAAAAAAATTCAAAACTCTTTTCATTTTACGTTACATAAACTCATTCATTTCTCTTCTCTCATCTAAAATAATTTTGTCAAACACACCCAAAACATTTCATTACTCTTGATGAGTTCCAAGCAATCAATCACCCAACTCACAACTTTACATGACTTCCAGGTTTACAAATAGTACAGTTTTGAGGACAATCAATCCAAACTCAATTCCAAGAAAAAGTTGCATTAGCAATTCCAAAAGTGTTGTGCGAACTCAAAGAAAGCTGATTTGAAATGGAGCAGACTTAAGAATGCCTTTAGGTTTACTGGGCTCTACAGCAGCCTTTACTTTTGACAAGTATAAAAGGAATCTTAAATTTACAGCACCTTTAAGTAATTTACGACGGTCTAAACTTTTGTTTGAGTTTTCTTTTAATTTTTTTACATAAAATAATTTCAATTATGTACTTCCTCAGAGGAAATAAAATATTTTGAGTAGTTTAATTTTATTTTTCTTGTTTTTGTTTGAGTCTTTTCTGTTTTACTGTTTGGAACTCTAATATTTTATGCGGTAGTGCGAACGATCGCAAGTGCATTGCGATCGAGTGCATCACTGCAATTTTATTAAGATTTATATGCAGTTAGGTAAATAGACTCAATGTGAAAGATGATGGAAATTGCTATTTAGAAATATAGTGAGTTATTGAAAAAAAAAAAGTCACATTGTTTTGGACACCGAAAATTCAATATGTGACCTTAAATAAAATTGTTTTAAGACCTAGTATAATGATGAGAACAGAAGATTTTAAAAGTGGTTTCATAATTTTTGGACACTTGTAAAAGAAGTTATAATTTTTAGAAGATAAAAGTGTCAAAACAGGACTTTCAAGTTTCAATCAAACAGAGGCATAGAATTTTGATGGACTTTTGAGGTAACAAAATGTTATGGGTTAATATGATTTTTGGATATGTGATTAGCCGTTGAATTAGGAAAATTTTAAGCTAAATTTTGTGTCATTTGGAGTTAATTTGAAATAACTATGATTTTTTCAAGTTTAATAGGTCAAGCTGTTAAGTAGTTAAAGTACTTGCAATTTAGGGAATTAATTGGATGGGTTAATGATCCTAGTAGGCCACTATATTTTGTTACGTGGTAGTCAAAAGATTTATATTTATTGAGGATTAATTATAAATT
Organism: Corylus avellana; assembly: GCF_965113065.1. Lineage (NCBI taxonomy): Eukaryota > Viridiplantae > Streptophyta > Magnoliopsida > Fagales > Betulaceae > Corylus > Corylus avellana. The sequence continues at coordinate 11,005,167 of NC_142500.1, read as the reverse complement.
TTTATGACTACATCTTGATAGGTTCATGCCAAGACAACTAAGTGCTAAGATAAAAGCACTGCATGCCTACTAGACCTATTTGATTGACACCTAAAGTAACATGTGTTATACATCATGCTTTTATGGCTTTCTCGGTGGACACTTGGTGGTGGTCTCTTGGGCCTAAGGTGTCAAACATGCTTGACACTTGTTTTGTTGCACAGAGGAGTTGAGTGCATGTGGGGCAAATGCCCCACATGCGGCAAGTATTTAAGGGGAGCACTTCCCCTCAATTGCTCACAACTCAAGTGAGCGTGAGATGAAGGAGATATCCGAGAGGATCTGCTGGAGAAAAGAAAGAGATAAAAGAAAAGAAAGAAAAGAAAGAAGAGAATGAAAGAGGAGGAAGAAGAAATAAAATATGAGAACTCTCCAAGGTAATATTTTTAACTTCATATCTTTTATTGTTAGCTTTTGAAGAGTTTTTCGAAATGGGTTGATTGTTGATGAATTTTTTATATGGTTAACAAATTTGATTCATGGGTATCCCTATTGATGGATATAATTAATTCGTGAGTTTGTTGGACGAAATTACGAATGAGTTTCGATTTGTAGTATTTGGTATTAATGTTTTGAATAAGGATAGACGGTGGAGGAATAGAGATTAGAGATATGATCCTTAACCAAAGTGATGCATTATTGAAACTAGTAAATGAATTGATGACTAAGGTTCTTTTTACTTTCGTTGTAGCAATTGTGAGTTAGATACGGAATCAAAATAAAGGCATGCGATGCCAGGTAAGGGGACACAATACCAAAAACCTCAATGGGTTTTATTATTAATATTTTGAAAAATGTTGAAAATTTTATAAAGAATCCACTTACATGACTTTCAATTGCACTTCCTTTCATATTTTAATGTCAAGTTTTATTTGATCATATGCCATTGTTTAAGAATGTTAAGTATTACAATTACCTCATTTTTATGAGTTATGCATAAATGTGATTATGAATGAAAGGAGCTCATAAAATTTCATGGTATATTATGTCATTATAGAAGAGCAGACAAGATCATATGAAATGTTACATGTGCATTCATATTCATAAATGTTTAACCCCAAGGCACGATTATAGATACGATCGGTACCGCATGAGTAGTATGGCAAGCACACTAAATGACGGTTACGAGAAGGTGAATGTTGTTGGCCAGGCGGCCTTCACCTAGGCTAGTTCCCAACCTGGTAGCTCTCCCTTGTGATGACAGGATGAGCATATAGGTTATTCGGAATAAGCCAACGTGCGCGGCTCACGGTAAACTTACGGTGTCGAGTCAAGGGTAAAACAATTATTTTGAAAGAAAAGTAAAAGGAAGTGCCTACTCATTTTATAACTAGCTATTCTTGCTTTAATTGTAATCATTTTATTAAAGATTATTGTTGTCCACGACTGAGATTATGACATAAAAATCTACATATTATGTTTTATAGCATCTTGGTGTTGTGGCTGCTTATTGAGCTGTTGAACTCACCCCTTCGCCCTATACATTTTTCAGATGGCTTTATATATCATAATATTGAGAACAGAGGTACCGGTGGGCCTTCTGGTAGTTAAAGACTCGATCATTTGGCCCAATGACTAGGACTCTATTATAGACTAGATCTCTGGGGTGAGTATAGACTGTGCAACTTTCGTTTATGAAGAATGTAGTTTTAGTAATTGTATTGCTTATGAGGTTATTGAATACTAACACATTATGAGTTTGTAATTTCTTACTAAGAGGAGTTTTTAGTCCTCTGTTGATGTTATGTTTCCTGTGGTGAGCATATAGTAGGTTAAATAATTTTTTTTAAATATAAGAATATATTACAATTGCGCACAATTGCTCTACCTTTAGAACTTGGGACGTTTCAGTTTTTGGGTGCTTAATTACCATATTTGAGCTCATTTCATTTTCGGACGCTTACCATATTTGATCTCATTTAACTGCTTACTAGATTTGTATTTTTTTTTATTATATTAAAAAAGTAGAGGTATTTTGAAAATTTTGACAAGATTTAACCAAAAAAACCTAATGAATAGGTGACATTGCAAAAAAATTATTTTTTTGTTATACCATATTTGAGCATCAGTCGACACATATTAGCTTTGAAGGGTTTGTTCCTCCATTCCTGCACAGCATGTTGATCAAGGTGGTTGACTCAAACTACATCGATCTCTTCATTCCTTCCCTCCAAATCCTCTCTGCTCTCAACGGAACATATGCAAACCACAGGACAAAAGATGTTTGGAAATAGGTGGAGAAAACCACATAATTTTCCACCAATTATTGCTTCTACGCTCAAGAATGGCAGTTAATTAGCTGTTTTATTACTATTGGCAACCACCAAATCATGCATATCTTCACTTGGCCAAGCTGCTTGCAGAGACAAAAATTGATATCTTTGATATCTTTCTGAAACCAATTTAAAAATCTTAGGTGAAGCAATGCTCCTTTTTCTTTTTCTTTTGTTTTTTTTTTTAGAGCAAAGATCAAGCAACACAACATATTGTTAAAGCTAAGCAGACAATACAGATACATTTTAAGTAATAAAACACGCATATTTAGTATTGCAAGTAGAGATAGACAGATACCCAAATATACATTCGAAGTAACAAAACACACACAACTTGTATCTAAGACATGTCGCTAGACAAGAGTTATTTTTTTAGACTAATCCAAGTTCAAACACATTTTAGAAGACAATTCGCAGGAATTGGAATATCCAACACATTTCAGAGGGTACTTAGAAAAGAAGTCGGACTTGGAGGGACCGGAATATCAACAGTCCCTTCCAACATGAGTAGAACTTTCTTCATTGAAGGGCGGAGTGAGGGTTCATCTAGAATGCACCAAAATACAACTTTAGCAATTCTCTCCAATTGTCTCTTGTCAACTTCTTCATTATTCACTAGTCTACCAAGCTCACCACTCTCAAAGCATTGGTATGCCCATTCTTCAAGAATAGCTTCTTCCTCTGGAAGATTATGGTCCACACTTTTTCGACAACATATGATCTCTAGCAGCACAATTCCAAAGCTGTACACATCTACTTTGACTGTCACGGGCATTTTTCGATGCCATTCTGGGGCAACATATCCTTTTGTCCCTCTAATATCGGTAAAGGTTTTGGTTTGATCTACTTTCAGCAACTTTGCGAGTCCGAAGTCAGAGATTTTCGGGCGTCTATTTTCATCCATGAGTATGTTCTGGGGTTTTATATCGCAATGAATGATTTGTGGCTCACACTCTTCGTGGAGATAAAGAAGTCCTCTTGCTATATTGCGAGCAATTTCCATTCTCTCATCCCAAGAAGGTTGTGTCTCAGGCGTCAAGAGTATATCTGCAAGCGACCCATTACTCATGTACTCATACACCAAAAGCCTGTTGGGTCCATCATGGCAATAACCCAGTAGACGAACAAGGTTTTTGTGATGCGTTCTCCCAATAACTTTCATCTCTGTATAAAATTCTCTTTCCCGTTCAGCCAACAATTTGTCCAGCCTCTTGACGGCTACAATCCTCTCGCCGATGCCATTCCATATTGCTCCTTTATATACTGTCCCAAAAGCTCCTCTGCCAAGCTCTTCCTTGAAACCACCCGTCACTTTCTCTAGTTGTGCATAAGTAAAAGATTTTGGGGCAACATCCTCACCCAAGACAGTGTTTCCATGATTAGCTAACACTTTATATGACCAAACACGATTTCTGTAAACTGCAATTCCAGAAATCGCCAAGATAACTAATGCAAAAGCAAGTAATGAAACACTGACAATTAGGATGTCGAGTCGAAGCTCTTTCTTGGTTTCTTTTGGCAGATTTCTATCTACAATGGTTGTAGATGTACCAACCTTGATGAGGGTTACGGTTGTGTCGCTTTGATCTCTTCTCCCGAATCGCAACGGAAGCCTCTGTTTTGTGCACACCCCGTCTTTGAACAGAGCAGCTTCACAGTTGCAGTCCTGCAAACATGCTTCTCCGCAATTGTCTTCGGTCGTCGATATGATAATAGAATAATTATCATTTTCCCATACAGTATTAAGCACTGGTTCCATGGTATATCTGTCGCTTTCGCAACTTTCTGCTGTGAAATTCCTTTGACAGCCTGAACTCCTATCCTCCACGTTGACCGATTCAAATTCAGGAAGACATTTGCAAATAACTTCCAGATCGTTTAAAGCACAATACCCGTTAAACCCACATAGACCCTTCGGGTAACATTTGTTGTCTGGAGCAGACCACGTGACTGTCCAATTTCCATTCTGGTTCGTGTCGTACGAGTATAGCCGCAGCATCCCATCGGGGTCAATTGTCAATCGGTAGACCACACCTTTTATAGGATTTCCTGCTGATGTCATATTCGCTATAATGGCGCGAGCGCCATTGAGCAAATAGAGATGACCATCGTCTTCAAGTTGCAGTACGACGTCGTTTTTTTTTTGTCCGCTCAAACCAGCTCCCCAATAACCATATACAAGCGGCGTGTATGGAGTTCCAGCTGGGTACAGCGAGAGCCACCCATCTTCTTGCATCAACAGACGAAATAAGCCGGTTGACTTGTTAGTGTCTGAAAGACTGGAATACAACACCTGTCCGTGGGAAAGATTCTGAGTTGGCAAAAAGGTGTCCGTTGGATAATCGAAACTCTGCCACACCGTCTGATTAGTAGAATTAAGGAGAACAAAATTTCCCGTGTCAAGCATCGACGCGGAGCTTGCACCTCCCGGAAAACTGGCGAGGCGTGTCTGATCCACGCCTTGTGCCGATTGGAGAACCAGTTTTCCATCACGTGTGAAATTCAGTTTAAAATCAGCGGGAACCGGAGGTTTGTCCCGGTCGGCTGTCCAAACTACTGTCTTCTGTGAAATTCCGGCAAGAAAAATGCCGACAGCATAACCGCTGCCTTGCTTGTAGAATCCAAAGGCATATAGACCGGAAGGTGATGGCCAAGAAGAGTTGGTGGTTGGTGTCAAGAAAGAGCCTGGCTTCACAACGGATTGCACCTGTTGAGTGAAAACCGCTGAGAGAAGAAGAAAAGGGAAGAAGAGAATTTGCATCATTGGAGAATGGAGAATAATTGTCTCTGTTTCCAAACGGAAAACGAGGAATATTATATAAGAGGATTCAGGAGCTCGAAAAACGTAGTGAGATTGAGTTGACTTATTGACTTGTCTTGATCAGCTTTTACAAGTCAATAGAGGAGGTTGCATTTTACACACGGTTTGGGAAGAGCATTTTCTACAACATTTATGTGGAGGGGCCCCTTGGTTTCAATTGTTCCACCACGTTCCTATCAACCTTCTCATCTCCGGGTTTTACGCCACCATATTCTTCTTATTTATTTATTTAGTTCAAATGGTGTGACTTTTTTTTTTTATAATATTTGATATATAAAAATTAATTGTTTAGTTGTGAGAGTTGCGACGTTAAGAAAGGTCCGAGCTTTGTGATAAGAGAGAGACTAGAGAGTTCTGTTTTGAGTTGGTCTTCTTCATCCATATTTCTTGGAAACCACCTCTCACTAATTCTCCATCTTTCTACTTTCAAAAATTCCGGTTGACGTAAAAGCTCACAGCATTTCAAGTCTTTAAAACAGTGGTCGTCGGAGTTGGCCAATATAATTTAGACTTTGTTTGGTTTGTGGAATGTCTAGTCTATTAAAAAATGATTAATTTATTGGGAATAGAAAAGTATGGAATAGATTAGTTATTTCTATTATTTTGTTTGGTTGTAACGCTGGAATATACTAGTTAATTATATTCATTTGTTTGGTACAATGCAATATATTGGTAAATAGAATCATATTGTAATTAAATTTTCTAAAATACCCTTATAATACAAATACAATTTATATTATTAAGGACTTTCATTCTTTTTCTTTTTTTTTAAACATAAACAACTTTACTATAATTTATTTTTTATTTTGTTAATTATGTCAGGTATATAGGCTTTTTTTATTTTTGCAATTATGCTACAAAATGATTTACATAATATATATATATAGTTGGAGAATGTACTCTAATCAAAAGAAATCAAAAAACAGATTATATATTTGTATTTTATAAAAACCTTGCAGATTATGTTTCTTCGTCAAAGAAATTAAAAAAAAAAAAGAGAGAGAGAGACGGAGAGAAGAAAATTAGAGAGAAATGGTACAGAGAATCAAAAGAAATCAAAAAATAGAAAAATTGTTCCAGAAGAATTAGAGAGAAAAAGAGAAAGAGAGAGAACGAAATATAGAGACGGAGAAAAGAGAAACAGAGAGAGAGAACGAAATATAGAAGAATCAGAGAGAACGAAATTTAATCAAACAAGTGGGGTTTTTTGTGGCAATTTACACTATTAATTTAATCACACATGAAATGATTAGCTGAGCCACTTATTTTTTAATGGCTTGGCTAAGTCTGTGTGTATGGGATTAGTAGTCCCATAGGAATAGAGTGTTACCAAACAAAAGACTAGCTATACCTAGGGTTAGTCCAATCCAAGAGTCTATTTCGCAAACCAAATGGGGCCTTATTTTCCAATGTTTTACGGCCCAAAATTTCTTGACTAAAACGCTCTAATTTGTTCCAGTTGGCATTTTAATTTTCCATAAGAGAAGAGACATTGCAACACAATAAGATAACATCAAATTATGTAATTTAGGTTGTTTTTAGGTTACAAAACACTTGAAAAATGTTATATATTAAAAAAGTGACATGTTATCGAGATAACTAAAAAAAAAAAAATCGTTCCAAAAGGATTAATCATCTTCACTTTTGTAGATACGCTTTTTCTTCATAAAATTAGAAGTTAATTTTTTGTTCAAAGCTTTTTTACAACATAGAGAACAAAAACTTGATGAAAATATACTCAATTTCAACTGTAACATACCACATTTTTAATATGTGACATTTTCCAATTGTGTCGATACCTAAAAATAATCAAAATTGAGTAATTTGAAAATTTACTATTTCTTTAAATTGTAAGGTATCCTAATCAAATTGAATGAGAATTGGGAAGGGTAGGGCTATAAATGAACAAAGTTAGCCGTGAGCTCGCTCGGGCTTACCTTTATAAAGCTCGGCTCATGAGCGACTCGGTTATTAAATGAGCAGTTCGTGAACATGAAACTATACTCAATTATTAAATGATACATACTCATATAAAACTCGCTCGCTCGTTTCAAGTTCGTGAACATATTCGTATAAGGGCTCGACTCGCTTATTAGCGCAACTCGTATATATTTATATATTTACATATTAATTCATAAATATATATGTATATATTAATTAATAAAAATAACTTATATAGTATATAATTTAATGATAATAGTTAATCATATGGTCATATCTTAAATGATTTAACCTTTGAGTATCTAATGCTAATTGAATCAACAATTTGAATTGTTAATCATATGATTGAATGGAAATTTATTTTACTTAATGATATTATTATAGCTTAAGTATAAATTACTTATAATTTATAAAATTACATTTAATCTATTAAAACTATAACATATTTTAGTTGCAAAATTGGTCAACTAGAGCTATTTTTTTATAAATGAGAGAAGATTGCACTTTTTTTGTTATTATTATTATTAGATTGCACTTTGATAGATCTTTCACATTCACCTTGTTTCTTTGATGGTCGTACCATTAATAAAATTTGTTTATTATGTTTCTTTTATTTATTTTTTTTTATACTTAAATACAAAATTTAAATAATTTGATATAAGCTGAGCTTGAGCTCAAGCTCGACAAAAATTTCTAAGATCAAGCTCGAGCTCGGTGCCCACCTTGGCGAGCCAAGCTTGGACACGAAATGGGGCTCGTATCAAGCTCGAGCTTGACAAAAAATTAAACAAGCCAAGCTAACTCGAGCTCGATACCCACCTTGGCGAGCCAAGCTTGGGCATGAAATGGGGCTCGTGTCAAGCTCGAGCTTAAGCTCGACTAAAAAATAAACAAACTAAGCTTGAATAAGCACTACTCACTCAAACTCGACTCGTTTACACTCTAAAAAAAAGGAGAACTATGAGGTTAGTGCATCTTTGAGACAATGACCGTAGTCACATGATTTACACTTAAAATCCACAATTACCGACCGACTTGCCCGTAAAGATGAAAAAGTGGTACCCTGTGTAGTGATTCCAACCCATGACATTTCGTCATTTCCAAAAAAAAAAAAAAAAAAAGATATGACAATACTTCGTGGTCGATATTACACCTTTTGTTCGTTTTTTTTTTTAGCAAAATCACTAAAAATATAAAAAATTCTTTTCATCAGCCTCACCAAAATTGGGACGTTAACACCGGGTTGGGGGTATTAAGTTGACTTATTGACTAATTCAGTGGGAATAAAGAACTGGACTAATTGACTTGATCAGATTTCACAAGTCAATAGAGGAGGAGGCTACGTACACTTTTGGGTAATTATCATTTCGTCCCATAAATTATCACCGAATTACCATGTACCTTCATCAACTATCAACTTTACATTACAACCTCTTCAAACTGCTATTTTGTTATCAAAATTCCTGTTTCGTCAGTCAAGGTCGTTAAGTCGAATGGTCAACCCATTACGTGCGTGTAAAATTAGTAGTTGATGAGAGTATATAGTAATTGAGTTGTAATTCATAGGGGAAATGATAATTACCCAAAAATAAAAATGTATACGTATTCAAGGCATGTGACGCGCACGTGATGGGTTGACCATCCGACTTGACGACCTTAACTGATGCAGGAGGAGTTTTGGTAGCGAAATGATAGTTTGATGGGGTCGTAATGTAAAGTTGGTAGTTGATGGGAGTATATGGTCATCGAGTGATAGTTCATGGGAAAAAAAGATAATTTCCCCTACATTTTTTCTACAATATATACAACCCTAGTGCTCTTTCAAGGGATTAACAATGAAGGCAAGGTTGATCAATCTGAAATGGGAGTTTTAAATGACGTGGCATAATCTGTATACCTCATATTTATCACAATTTCGTTTTAACTATGAATTACTAAAAGTACTTCCAATGGGTAGCTCAATAAGCCGAGGACCACGCCTCATGCAGCGAAAATCACTAATTTGAATTTCTCTCATTCCTTTCCCTGCATGTCTTTGTGCGGAAATGTCAAAAAAAAAAAAAAAAATCGGTTCTAAAAGTAAATGGAGTGAAATTTAATTCCCAATATTTTCGATTAATTTCAAGAGAGATTGGAATATTTGACTCTTTTTTTTCAATAGTAATTGAAATAAGAACAGTACCCTCCACCCGATTCACCTATTTGAATTCAGACTAATTAATGGAATCCTAATTGTATGCAGTGGGTTGGGCATTCGTTTCAATTCTTCGTTTCAATTTTTTTTTTTTTTTTTTTTTTTTTTTAATGTGGTGTGATAGTATTTGATATCTAAAAGTTAATTATTTAGAGCATTCTCAATGGAAGAGTCAAATTTTTATGCAAAATGGCTCATCAAAACTAATTTTAATCTAGTTTAGCTAATTAATTTTTAAATCCATCCACATCTGATTAACTATATTTTTATATATATCGTTTAAATATTATTAAAAGTGAGAAAATTTTTGAAAAAAAAAAGAACATGTGAGAAGAAAAATAGGAAAAGTTTTGAAAAAAAATAGAACATGTAGGAAAAGATTTGAGAAAAAGAGAAAACAGGTGAGAGAAACAATAAAAAATAAAATAACTCCCTTAAAAAATGCTGTTACATTTAGCTTTTTTTTTAACTCTTCCAATCAAACATCTATTTAACATTTTCTTTTGGCTAATTTAATGTAGGAGTTTTTTAAACATTTGAAGAGTCATTTTAGATAAAAATAATATTTGACTCTTCTACTGAGAATGCTCTTAAGAGCATTCTCAATTGAGGAGCCATATTTTTATGTAAAATGGCTTTTCAAAACTCACTTTTATCTAGTTTAGTTAAGCCATTTTTAAATGTCTCTACATCCGATTAGTTATATTTCTATATATTCTATTAAAATATTATTAAAAGTAATAAAAGTTTTTGGGAAAAAGAGAACATGCAGAGAAAAAGTAGAAAACGATTTGGGAAAAAGATAAAACATGTGAGATAAACAATAAAAGATAAATGGTTTCCTTAAAAAGTGCTGCTACATTTAACTTTTTTTTTTAACTCTTCTAATCAAATATTTATTTTACATTTATTTTTTGTTCATCCAATGTAGGAGGTTTTTTGAACATTTAAAGAGTCATTCTAGATAAAAGTAGCATTTAGCTCTTCCATTGGAAATGCTCTAATTGAGAGATCACATCAAGTAAGCTAAAAAGAAGTTAGGTTAAAAAAGCTCCAAACTTTGTTATAAGAGAGAGTTGTCTTTTGACTTGGTCTTCTTCATCAAAATTTCTTTCCCAACCTCCTCCCATTAAGTCTCCATCTCCCTACTTTCCAAGGGCTTGACAATAAGAGCCCAGAATGACTTCCCGGCCACGCAAAAAGGAAGGTCTTTCCTAGGGCTTGACAATTAGCCAAGAATGACTTCCCGGCCACGCAAAAAGGAAGGTCTTTTTTGGCATTAATTAAACTAGCATATAACCCGTGCGGTTGATTCAATTCGATGCAAAATAAATTATACCAAATAAAAATCCAAGATCCAACATGTTATTGTGCGTCGAATTCTACTTTCACAAATCGAAGTTTAAATTTTGAGTGAAATAAAATAAAAGATTGAAATTGTGAAATTTTCTAAATAAATGTCCAAAAATATTCTCAGCAACTATATATATATATATATATATATAGAGGAGAGTTTTAGACATGAGAGTTTAAGAGTTTGACACGTGGTATTCTATTTATCTGACAAATCATTATATTAAATTATATATATATATATATATATATATATATGGGTAAAGTCCACATACCCCCCTCAAACTACCACTCAATTGACAATGTCCCTCCTAAAATTTCAATTACGACAATGTACCCCCTAAACTACCAAAATATTGTTAATATCTCCCCCCAAAGCTAGCAAAAAGATCAAAATACCCCTATATATTTATCAATATGACAAAAATACCCCTAAAATTCAAAATAATAATAATAATAAAATAAAACGAAAATTTTAATTTTTTTTAAAAAATTATTTTAATTTTTAAACCGAAATTTTTATTTTAAAAAAAATCAATTTTTTATTTTTTTAGATTTTTTTAAAATATGTTTTAAAAAAACGAAATTTTTTTTTTTTAAAACGAAAATATTTTAATTTTTTTTAAATGGAAATTTTTATTTAAAAATTATAAAAGAAAACATTTTTTTAAAAAAAAAACAAAAAAACAAACGAAAAATTTTCAATTTTTATATATTAAAAAAAAAATCGAAATTTTTTAATTTTTTTTTCTAATAAAAAGATTTTTTTATATATATTTTTTTTAATTTTAGGCTTTTCCAAAAATTTTAGTTTTTTTTTTTTTTTTTTAAATTTTACTAAGGGTAGTTTCGTTAATGAGGGGGACATTGACAATGTTATGATAGTTTTGAGGGTACACTGTCGCAATTTAAAGTTTGGGGGGGACATTATCAATTTGGTGGTAGTTTGAAGGGAGTATATAGACTTTCCCATATATATATATATATATAGAGAGAGAGAGAGAGAGAGAGAGAAAGGGAGATATGCTATGGGTCAATAAGTTCCTCATACTTGGCCTATATTCCCTTACAATCAACCATTAGATTATGGGGTCCATTATTAACTTATATGATATTTATATAAGTCTACAAATCTAATGGTTAATTGTAAGGCAATATGGGCCAAATATGAGGAACTTGTTGACCCTTAGCATTTCTCAGAGATGTAATAAGGGAGTTTTAGATCGGAGAGTCTAAGAGTTTGACACATGGCATTCTATTTATCTGACAAATCATTATATTAAATGAAACTGTGCTTTTAAATTTTTTTAAGTTTCAAGTAGATTAGGCTAATATCATGACATGTGTCATTTCATTTAAAATCAAAACACACGTGCTTTTTTCAAACTACCTCTTTCTCAATCTCAACTGACATCAAACATTATTTATCCCAACATTATCTAATATCTAATATAATCTAATATTAAATCTCTAATATATATATATATATATATATATATATGGAAATAACTTCTATGTGGTCTGTGCATAAAACAGGGGTTTTGTGCAAACTATTCATTAGCTGCCACATCAGCTAGAACACTCTAAGAAAAAATAAACACTCACACCTGATTATATCAGGTTTTATTAATTTTTTTTTTTAAAAAAAAAAATGTAGAGGATGGAATAGGGAGGTGGTGGCAGTCCGCCGCCACCTTAATTGGCCGAGGGTGGCGGCAAACAACCCCCTGTGGCCTGGGGGGTGGTTGCGAGCCACCCTGGCCAACCCAGACGGCCTGGGGTGGCTTGCGCAGCCACCCCCAATGGTGGCTGGGTGGCCCACTGTCCACCCCCAGCCAAATCTAGGGGTGGCCGCGTGCCACCCCACAGCCACCCATACTGGCGAAGTGAGAGAGGGAGAGAGATCCGATTGGGTGGTGGGCAGTGGTTTGATTCGATCGGCGGTGGTTGGCGGAGACCGATGGTGGCTAAATGGCTGTGTAGGGAATTAATCCTATACTTTGCAAATATGTATTTTTTTTTTTTTTTTGCAATTTTCTGAAAATAGATGATTTGTCAGATGCTGAGTGGTTTGCACAAAAGTTGGTTTTGTGCAACGATCACACAGCAGCAGCTCTCATATATATATATATATATAATAGGCGAGTTTTAGATAGGAGAGTCTAAGAGTTTGACACGTGACATTCTATTTATCTGATAAATCATTATATTAAATGAAACTATGTCTTTGAATTTTTTTAAGTTTTAAGTAGAATAGGTTAATATCATGACATGTGTTATTCCATTTAAAATCAAAACACACATGCTTTTTTCAAACTACTCTTTTTCTCAATTTCAACTGCCATCAAACATTATTTATCCCCATGTTATCTAATATCTAATATAATCTAATATCAAATCTCTAATATCATATTATCTAATAGGGGAATTTTCTACACGAGTCCATATGGCATGACATTTATTTGATAAATGTTAAAACTTGACACTTGGCATTAAAAAATGGGCATATCTAACAAATATAAGAACTATACACGTGGCATTCAAAAATGAGCATTCAAAATTAAAATGAAACAGTGCGGGCATTCAAAACAAAAGTCTTATCTCCCTTCCCAACCACCCTCAACCACAACCAACATCAACTCTTAAAAAAAATTAAAAAAAAAAAAAAAAAAAACAAGCGGTTGAACAGTAAATCGTTTTACCCAAAGACACATATCCTTATTAAAAACTCACAGAAAATTTGAGATTAAAAACACAAACTCAATTACGTGTTTAGAAATAACACAGCATTGTTCTTTAAGGATCGGAGTATTAAATATAAGCATAATATGTAAAACCCACAAAGATTAAAAAAAAAATTCACAATTATGCCTTACAAAATTCAATTTACTCTGTTTTTAAGATTTACTTTCTATTCTTACGCTATGTTCTTTTGCTTGATTCTTAGAATACTCATATTGTTCAAACACATAAAAGTCTGAATGCACAGATCCCCTTTCATGTTAATGAGAATTTTCCAGACTTTTGCTCTCATTTTTAATAAAAACATTCTATTTTCATTTTTGTTTTTTCAAAAAAGTCTAAAAATTGTTCCCTACAAAATCAAAATTCTCTTAAAAATTGTCCAATTTCCTAAAGATTGCCTTTGTGCGGTGCAATTTACTTAGTTCTAACTTCTCCCTCAAAAGTTAAATTATTTCTTGAATTAATTACTTATAATCCGTTAATGCCTTTTCGTTTTTTTTTCTCGCTTTCAATTTCTATTGCAGTGTTTTGGTCACTGTTTTCTTCGTAAATGCTTTTGATATTAATTTAATTTATAGCCAATTCCAATTTTATAAATCATTAAATGATTTTTTATGATAATAAGAACCCAAAAAGTTTTAGAACATTTTGATAGATACTCATTTGAAATTTTTCTGCAGTTTTTACATGAACTTTCTCTCTTCATTATCTCAAAACGTTTATTACTTATAGTTCAAAATTTGGCCTTCAAACCCGAATGTAGAAAAAACAGAAAGTAGAAACAACTTATAGAAAAGAATTTGGGAAATAACTCCACCACTTAATCATAATTTGCATGCTTGAACTTTTACCATATATAGTTAATAGTTATTCACATTGCCTCATTTTTGCTTCTTGCTATGACTATTTGATATCTGTTTAAAATAATGCCCTAATTAAATAATTTCAAACCGATTTCCTTAAACTCATAACTGAAAAATTGTTCTTAAGCTCATTATTGCGTGAATGTTATATTAGAATATAACATGGGTAAAAAATAACACGTTATATTAGAATATAAACGAAGCAATATTTCCATTGATAATATAAAAATTTGGCAGAATTGAGTCATGGGAAATGGCCAAATTAACCATAGGTTTGATTAAAAATGTAATATTAATAACCTGTCATGCCAAAATATTCTGTCATCATAAAATAATTTGCAAAATATTTCCTTAAGCTCATTATTTGATATTTGTTGCATCGAAAATAGGTAGTGGAATTTAATGCTCACAATGGATCTTTTTTGGGAGGTTAGCTCACAAAAAACCTTTTTTTTTTTTTTTTGTCCTGTCATTTATCCACCTACTAATTATTATTATTATTTTTTTCCATCATGTTATTTTAAAAAACAACCCGTGCATTGCACATGGTACAAGCTCGTCATAATAAGAAGAAAGTATTTTCTTGTCATTCAATCTAATTGGCGTAAACCCACAAACGTTTTTGTTTGATAAGTACACAAACATAAACATGTCAAATTGAAACAATTCTTTGGGGTAAGATCATATTGTCATATCATTACTCTTTTTAATTCAGATAGTTTTTTATTCCCTAACATAGCAAGTAACCTCTTATAAACATTATACTAACAAATACACAATCAAATGGTGCAAGCACTATGAAATGACTGTTACAGCTATGTATGAAGCCTATGCCTCATACATAGCTGAGAGTGTCAAAGCTAGTCATATCTGAAATGACTTTTGTACTCTTAAGTCATCATCCAATTTTCTCTTCTCATGTTATTTGCATCTTCATCTTTGCTACTCGCTGTCAAAATCAAGCACATAGGCACCAAAATCAAAACAAATGACTGCATCCATTTAAAGAAATGTTGCTGTATAAATTGTAGGAAGAACCACGTACATAATCCTAAACTTACATGACAACACTGTGATTCATGACCATACACAATAGTCAAGTAGAGAAGAAATAACTCAAAAGACATGCATCACATAAAGTCCATTTAGGTGTCAGATACACAGTCCTAAATCTGTTTCCAGTTCAAAAGATCTCCAACCTGACATATATTAGGACTCATGAAATTAAGAAAAAAAAGGGATATATGTGATCCAAAGAGCATAGAGTATCAGTGCTACCATTGTTTTTTGCATAGCCTAGCACTAAACCAAAATCAAGTTTAACGCACATAGACAAAATTCTTACCCTGAAGAGAGAAACTGAATCCAAAGCGCAAAACTTTCAAAGAATTAGCATTTTTCCCAGGAACAAAACAAAAACAAAAACAAACCAAAAAAAAAAAAAAAACAAAGAAAAGAACATGAATTTCCGTTGATGGGTACTGCGCATGTACAAACAAAAACATCCTTATCAAACTAATCCCCAAAATCCCAGAAAGAGAGAGAAACTGATCCAAAGTGAAAATTTCCTAGCAAAGGCACACAAATTGAGTTTCTTTTTTCCAGGGAAACAAAAGGAAAGAACACTTTACTTGATCTGAGAGAGATCTTTGAGGGTTCTGATTGGAGTTGTGGAGATGCAGATGTCAATTTAATGAGTTACATTCCATACTTTTCACATATTGAAAACTTAATTAGCCAAATAAGCCAAATAATCCGATTCAAAATAAATTATACCAAATAAAAATCCAAGCGAATTCTACTATCAAATAAATGTCCAAAATATTCTCAAACTTTCTGAGCAACTAATCGTAATCATAATCATTAGAAAAACAGAGTAAGAACACGTGATTAAAGAATATGTGCCGTGAATTTAGACAATCAGATAAGTGAATACAAATTTAATAGAACACAAATTTAATATATAAAACCCATCTCTGAAAACAATAAAATTTCATATATATATATATAATCAAAATCACGTAAAGAAACTAACCTGAGATCAAGAGACGGTGGACAGTGGGGAAAACCCAGGTTGATCACTTATATACAGATTGAAGTCGGTGGAGAAAGATTCAGTGTTAAAAATCGCACAATCAAAAATCAAGAAAACTCACGCCGTTGGGGGAAAGTGGGTATCTCAGCAAAATTAGGGTTTTGGAAAGCCTTTGGATTGGTGACGTTAGAAAAAGAGAGAGAAAAAGAGGAAAACGTTGAAAATCAAGAAAACTCACGCCGTTGGGGGAAAGTGGGTATCTCAGCAAAATTAGGCTTTTGGAAAGCCTTTGGATTGGAGACGTTAGAAAAAGAAAGAGAAAAAAGAGGAAAACGTTGGAAGAAGAGGAAAAAGAGAGGGAGAGAGAGAGCATGCCTTAGAGCATTCCCAGCAGACTCCCTATAAGGGAGTCTGTTCCCTAAATTTAGGGAATATGTCTAAAAAATTGCAAAAAACGTCCTACAGCAGATTCCCTATATGGTTCCTTAAACCATCAGCTGCTACAGTTGAACCTAATGTTTTGGGTTCAACTGTAGCGATCCACATGCTTATTAAATTAGAAAAAAAATATTCTCTCTCCTCTCTCCTCCCGTCTCACGTCTCTCTCACCTCTCTTTCTCTCTCTCGCACCACCAAACCAGAGATCAAACCAGACGTCTCTCTCTCACCTCTCTTTCTCTCTCTCTCGCACCACCAAATGATCAAACCAGAAACCCAGATCGATCAAACGAGATATTTCAGACCGAATCAAAGATTTTAGGGATTTCAGACCAGAGATTTCAAACCAAAGATTTCAGACCCATAAATCAAATCAAACCAAAGAAACCCAGAAATCAAATCAAAGGCACAAGGCGTCAAGGCATGTGAGCGCCGATTGGGTCGCAGTTGGATGGGGTCACGTTGTGCGAGGGGCTGGAGTCGCTGTCGATAAAGAACTCGGCGGACTTGGACGACATGGGGTTGATAGCGATCGCGAGGGGGTGTTGGAAATTGAAGAAATTTGAGGTGGTTGGGTGCAAGAGGATCACAGGGACATGAGTGAGGACATTAGCTTCCTTGTTGGGAGGAGAAGAAAAGGAAGAAATCACAGGAAGAAGAAATGGGTTGCTGCTGTGCTGCGTTGCATCGGAAAGAAAGAATAAGAAAATATGAAGGAGAGAGAAAGTATAAATTAAAGGAATAAAATATAAAAAAAGTAAAATAAAAATATAATATTTTAATGATATAGGGAAGTATTTAGGGAAGCTATTGGGGAGTAAATTGATATAGGGAAGCAAAAAGTAGTTTGGATCCTTAAATTTAGGGAATATGATCGGGTAGCTGCTGGGAATGCTCTTAGAGGAAGAGGAGGAAAACAGAGAGAAGGAAGAGATGGCGTACGTTGTTTCCGTCGTTAGAGAGAAGGAAGAGACGGCGTTTAAAACTGAACCGGTTCTGTTTTTAAAACAATGTACTAAAAATTCGGTTTTTACTTTTTTAAAAAAAAATTAGGCCACATGTTATAATATTAAAATACTTTTGATAATGATTCGGCTTTTTTATATATATATATATAGGGAAATGCTAGAATGCAATATATTCCCCAGTTTTGGCCCATAAATGCCTACGTGGCATCTTTAATTTATTTTATTTTTTTTCTGTTTTCTGATGGCCAAAATATACCAAAATTTTAGTTTGAATTATTTCTCTCTCCCCGATGCCCTTCTCTCCCATTTTCCCTCGCCGTCTCTCTTTTTCCCTCTGAAACTTCTCTCAATGCTCTCTCTCTCTCTCTCTCTCTCCCTCTCAGTGCTCTCTCTCTCTCTCAGACGGTGACGGTGACGCCGAAACTCACTGGCGTCGGTTGACTGGGTTCGAAAATGACGGTATTTTGGGTCCGAAGGAGGTTTTGCTCAGAAGACGCCGAAGGTTTGGGTTCGGTAACGACGGAGGTTTGAGTCCGAAGGGGGTTTTGCCTAGAAGACGCCGGCGGTTTGGCTCCGGCTCTCTCTTAGACCACTCTATTAGATTTGGAGGTTTGGCTCTGGAAACGGCAGTTTGATTTGGGTCCCGTACACGAGCGAAGCCGAATCAAAACCTAGCTTTGTCCTCATCCAGAGTCAATCTGAGGTAATGTGGTAGAGCTCTTTTTTTTTTTTTTTTTTTTTAAGGAGATTATCTGTTTTATTGGAGTTGCTTGGAGGTTGTTTTTTCATCTCAAATTCTCGATTGAATTCGGCTGATTGATAATGATGTGTTAATGTGTGATTTGTTTGTTGTGGCAGAGCAAGTATGTGTCTGCACGGGACAAGTGACTGAATTTATTTCTGGATTCACAGGAAGTGCTGGTCAGTTTTATTTCCAAAAACAGGTTTATACCATTACGAGTGGGTTTGTTTGGAATTAAATGTAGGAATCATATAATATTGTCTTCTCTTAAGACCTTAATCTAGCGTAAGTTTAGATTGTTGAAGTATTTCCTATCACAGCTCTATGAACTCCTTGGGGATGCCTTGTTCTGCCTTTTGTTGACACGCAAAGGCTTTGTGTGTATCTGTTGTGCAGTGTTGGTGAAAGTGCTTGATTAGACGATGATAATAGGACTTTGGGGCACTTTCGTAGCATAATATAATGGATTGTCTTGATCCCCACCCCAAAAAAGATACAATGCTGATTGCCCAGTCCGATCATTGATTCAATTTCACTTTGCTTGTGTATATATACCCAAATTGATTTCCTTAGCTGGGTTTCTTTCAGGTTTGGCACTTATAACAATGAAGGAAGCACTTCTGTGTTTGTTATGGCCGGTTGGTAATTTTTTGGAGTAATATGTTGGTGAATTTTTGTTATTATCTGTTTTGTTCTCTAGAAACTTTTGTTGGGAATGTTTTTTGAGGTTTTTGGATGAGTTTGAGAAATTTGTGATCCGGAAAGACAATTAAAAATGGTAAAGGAAGTGCTAATTAGACTAGATGTGCACAAACCCTCATTAGAACTTACATCAATAGTTATTGAAGATTCTTCTGCACTCCCACATATTTGAGTGATGTCCACTTTGGCTTTTTTGATGAAAACAAATCTCTTGAAATTTTGTTATATATAGATGCTTGGTGGGTGGTTTGTTAACCATTTCTCTTTCTCTTCAGGTTGCTGGAACATGAGGATCTTCAACATTTTGCTATACTAGTTTTTTGCAAACAAACAAGACCTCAAGGATGCCATGACCCCAACCAAAATTACAGAATGCCTCTCTCCATAGCATCAAGAATCATGATTGGCACATTCAAGCTTGATGTGCCCTCACAGGAGAAAGCTTGTATGATGGTTTAGGTTGGATTGCTCAGCAGGTTTCCAGGAAAGCACCAAGTCGAATAATGGAAGAAATTAGGGAAACAAAGAAGAAAGAAAATTCATTTATCCCACTCATTCATGATTGTGAAGGATGAGTGATAAAAGCTACTTTTGTGTATTATCTAAACTGTAGGAGAGCTCCTTCCAAACATATGTGTAGATTTTTTTTTTCAGTTTTGATTTGCCCAATTGTAATGTTCTGCACAATGTAATCATTTTGCTTATATGACTATTTTGTTTCAATTCTTTTGGTCTCTTTTGGATAATCTTTCTGAGTGTTCTCATAATTGCAATGATCATTTTGATGGGAAAGGTGCTTGTAGTTGCTTTTGTAAAAAAATGGAACGTGGAGGAATGGAGCAAATTCAAGTGATAAATGTACAAAATTTAAGGAAAATAAAAAATGAAGCCATAGGAAATCATAACAGCAAACATCTCACATCGAGGAGGACCATAATTTGTTTAGCTTTGCAAACCATTTAGAGAACCTGCCTTCTACATAAGCCAAAATTACAAATGCTTCTGTTTATTTCAAAAATAAAACTAAACCCATGAATGAAACAAAAAGAGAAACACCCTTAGCTCAAAAATTCAATCATTTTTTTTTTTTTTTTGATTCAAAGCACCACAAAAAGATCTTTAAGTTAAGCCTCTAAATTAATGGGCATCATCAAAATGATCTAAACATTCACGGTTACATGGAAACACAAAATATGAAGCCAACATCAAAGGAATGACTTTGATTATACACAACAAATCAGTTGTTGGCATATTACATGATCTTGGAATAAATTACATGTATCAGACGACGGATACTTGAGAGCTCATCACCAGTGATTGTAGGCAAGTATTGTTGATGGTTGAGAAAGCCATAGACTTCATTGAGGATTGGCCGTACATGCATTGCAATCATTGGGTATGTTGGGATTATGGCATTAGCAACATCTATCATCCAACCAATTTTTTGGGGTATGTTGTTATTGATACCATATGCTAGATGCCGCAAAAGGTAAAGCAATACTATTTGGCTCAACGGAAGAGGATCTATAGATAAGACACACCGTAAATCAACCTAAAAAAAAAAACATCAATAAGAAATGGTTGCAGCAAGTATACTTCAACAAGTAACATAACATAATGATAAGGCTGCAAACCTGAGAGCATAACGAATATACAATGGACACATCACTTATTCGTAAGGCTGCAGCGAAAGCTTCGTCATATTTGTGTTGGCTGACTAATTTTGATAACTCATTCGTTGGATTCACCTAACGCACACATGAACAAATTTAAATAAATACAAAATCATAATTAAACACATGCGAAATTGCCATATTTCAGCCAATCACCTGAGTGTTAATTAACTGGCCATGCTAATCATCAGTTGTAGAAGGCAATGAAGGTTGGCAAGTGTTGGCATCATCTTGCGTTGCTTTGGAATTCTACAGTTAATAAATATTTGTGTAAAGTCTACAGTTAAGTAATGATTGATTTTTCAAGTAGAAAGAAAAAAATTATGAACCTTCTTTTTTTGTACCTTCTTTTTGACATTGTTGCTGCTTGATGGCTTCTTCTCTAATTGGGCTTTGTTGGCTGCTTTCTTTACAAGAGGCACTATCTTACCTCGTGATTTTTTGGACACTTTTTCTATAGCTGGTACCCTTCTTAGTGACCGTGGTCTCCCTAGATGTTTAACCTTAACAGGAGAAAGCACCTTTCCAGACTTTAAGGCACGAAATTTCTCATTTAACATGTCAAAATTTTTCATCACTTCCATGGAATATTTCACATTTTCTAATGTATGTGATGCTAATTCTTCAAATTTCTTGAACATTCTGTCATATCTTTGGGCGCTAGAGTTACTCACAAACGTATCACAACTACTCTTAATCAAAGTATAGTTACGCTTTATATCCTTCCTCCATCTGTCAAGAATATATCTTGGTGACAACATTGTAACTTTCTTTGTCACTAGAACCGAAATAGAATGCTTGCATAGGATGCCTCTAAATTCAAACATTGCACAAGTGCACTTCACTTCAAATTCGTCTTCATTGAAGAAAACATTAAATGTTTTGTCGATCATGTGGTTTTCATGAGGTTGACAAGTTTCAACCACTTGATAGGTAGAAATTGCACCTTCACTTCTAATAAGAGAGTTGTTACAATGCACACCTGTTGCAAACTGTTCGTGAACTTCTTTGAACTTTGCGTTTGTGTAAACATCTTGAAATTGCTTCTCTAAAGACAGATTAGTTGACATGGAATTGTGTGATTAAAACAATCGAAATCAGAACGCGTCTCATTTTCAACCATTTTCCTCAAAGCATTATCAAATTGATCAACAAATTCCTTTAGTGTGGTTTGTGAATGCACGTAATCATCAAAAAAGGCATTCATGCTTTCACTCCGCTGCGTTGTAGTCATTCCCACCCAAAATATATTTTTCATCTATGCTGGCACCCAAAAAGTCCGTTCACTATATAATCCAGTCAACCATGAGTTATTATGAAGCTGATAGCTTTCAATTAAAATCTTCCAATTCTCCTCAAATTCATCAACAGTAAAAGAATCATACACACAAGTATTTAAGGCGCTCTTAATGTCATTGCAATGATCATGTGCACCAAACTTTTTAGGGAATTTTCTCATAATGTGCAATAGACATTATCTATGTCGAGTTCTTGGAAAAACTATCGCAATTGCATTTTTCATTGCCCTAGCCTGATCTGTTAAAATTGCACTTGGAGCTCGGTAATTCATGCACTTCAACCACGACTCAAACAACCAAACAAATGTATCTGTATCCTTGTTTGATAGTAGTCCTGCCCCAAAAAGTATTGACTGACCATGATGATTCACTCCTACGAAAGGAGCAAATGGCATGTCATACCTATTAGTCAAGTATGTCGTGTCAAATGTAATGACATCCCCAAAGAATTCATACGCTGCCCTACTTCGTGCATCAGCCCAAAACACATTTCGCACCCTAGCATCATCGTCCATGTCCATCACATAATAGAAGCCATCATTCATGTCTTGCATTCTTCTCAAATAATCACAAAGTGCTTAACCACCTCCTTTGCCAAGCCGAAGCTCTCTTGCCTCCTGTTGGCCGAACCACCCCCAACAGGCCGACCACCCCAGTTTTTTTAATTATTTTATCTTAATATTTTAATATTTTCTTTTATATTTTCTTTTTAAAAAATAAATAATATTTTATTATTTATCTTTAGTGGGACACGTGGCGGGTTGGTGGCTGTTGGATGACAATGGATGGCTAGCATTTGAAAAATATTTGATGAGCAATTTTGCTACTATTGTCGGGGATCCCTATCCCTTTTTATGTGTTAGGAATCAAACCCCACGAACACATCTTTTGGCATTTATTCTACACCTGGAAGTGACTTTTTTTTTTTTTTTTGCTTCAAGCTTTATGATAAGAGAGAGCTCTCTTATCATTGGGTTTCCTTTATCCAAAATTCTTGGCAACTTCCTTTCATTAATTCTCTATCTTCCTACTATCAAAATAAAAAATATTTTTTTTAACTATCTTTCAACAATTTCCGTTGAATTTTTGTGTAACCCAAATGAATTCACTTGAATCTCCATCTTCGTATTGACTTAAAAGCTCACAGCATTTAAGAAGAAGATCTCCGCTGAAAATTGGGAGGCTATCAAACTGGTATAATCCGAGATTGATTTGATAATGGAACAAGAAGATCTCCACTGGAAACAGCGTACAAAACAAAACTGGTACAAAGTAGGGGATTAAAATACGCCCTTCTTCCACGCATGGGCCAATCACAGGAGGAAAATCAGCTCTATTCGGAAGGTGTTGGATGAAGATGGAGTGGAGTGGAAAAAACCAAAGTAGATAGGGAGCTTTTGTACAGTTTTATCAGTCTCTCTTCTCGGCAAGGGAGATACAAGGGGTAAGTGAATGTATTGCTAACTTGGAAACCAGTGTGTTGACTGAGATGAACGCAGGTTTGCTGCGCACCTTCACCTTGGCCGAAGTTGAAAATGCCTTATTTCAAATGGACCTGCTAAAATCCCCAGGGCCGAATGGTTTCTCCGCATGCTTCCACCAACGATCATGGAGCACATTGAAAACAGAGGTTTGCAATGCTGTTCTTGATTTTCTTAATCATGATGTTTTTGATGTAGACATTAATACGACAAATATTGCTCTTATCCCAAAATCCAATAATCCCTCACGAGTGACTGACTACAGACCCATTAGCCTGTCTAATGCAGTGTATAAACTTATCTCAAAAGTGCTAGCTGATAGATTGAAAAAGGTTCTGCCTTTTATTATTTCACCTACGCAAAGTGCCTTCATCCCAGATAGACTCATCATCGACAACATTCTGGTGGCTTTTGCAGCTTTGCACACAATGGATGGCCAAATGAAGGGGAGAGAGGGTTTTATGGTTCTCAAATTGGATATGAGCAAGGCCTACGAAATGGTAGAATGAGACTTTTTGGAGGAGGCCTTAATAAGGAAGATTGGGTTTGTAAATTGATGACTGCCAAATATTGCATATTTTGACTCCTTAATTTGCATTTGTTAATCTTTATCTTTATGATTTTCTGGTGTTTGTGTTAGTTTTGGTGTTTTAGTTCTTTACAATTGCTAAGGGAAAACTACGGTTTAAATGTAGAAGATGCAAAGGAATTGAAGAAAAGCACTTCTGGAGTTGGGATCGAAAGCACTACACTGGCGCTCGAGCCCAATAGCCTTACGCTCGAGCTCATCTGCACTTGAGCATGGACAACAGCACACAAGCGCAACGCTTGGGCACTGCACTGTAGTAGACCTATTGCCTAAGTGCGATCTAGCGCACCTAGTGTGCGCTCGAGTGCACTCGTCCGACCTAATAGTGTTGAAACCCTAGTGTAATGTTATAAATACCATATTTTTCTAGGGAAACGCACCAAATGGGTGCCGTTCACTGTATTATTTCGAGTTTTGACAATTTTGAACTCTGAATTCAATTACCTTTTGTAAGTTTTTAGTTTTTATGAATTCAATCCATTTTATTATGTTGTTTGAAGTCATGAGAGGCTAAAATATTCAACTAAGGTTCAAGATGAACCATAACCATTGATTAGCTTTATATTTCTCATGTATGTTCGTACAATTTCGACATTTATATATATGATGTTCTATTTCAATTCAGTTATTAGATTAAACCCTTTTATTTGATTGCTTGATTATTTGTTTGATTAAACGTTGGATATTCGATGTGTTTCATCTAACGGATACATAGAATCTTTTGATTGAAATTGGATATCCATTGTTTTTCGTAATTCAAAACAGATACATTGGATGTTTTGGTCTTAGTTGGATATTCATTGTGATTTGTAATTAGGATGGATTCATTGAATATTTCAATAGATTAATTTTATAAAAACAATAGAACATGCATAGGGTTTAATTATGTGTCGGATGTATGAATAAAAACATAAGAATGTATGCTATAATTTGGTGAGGTGGATTTTGAAAACCTTAGTGCCTTTTTTATCATTTGATTTTAATTAATTTAGTTTCGTTTATCTTTTTTCACAACAAAATCACATCAAATTTGAAACTAGGTTAAAATGGAATTGATTTAGATAGAAATTAGCTTTCACAACACAATTTCCTGTGGATTCGACCTCGCACTTGCATAAACTATATTGCAAATGACTCATGCACTTGTGAGTACTTTAAAACTCACAAAAAGTTTTTGGTGCCGTTGTCAGAGAATTGTTTTTGTTTGTGAAAATTGATTTTATTTTTCTACTAGTTTAGGTAGATTTTTGTTTTAATTTCTTTTTGCAATTTTATTTTATTTGATTTTATTTTTATTTGCCTCTGCTTTTTGCTTTTATCTAACAATAAAAAAAAGAGTGTTTTTGGTGCAGTTTTTGTTTCTATTGCAATCTCTGCCGAAGGAACCAGACGAGTACGCTCGAGCACACCTCAGCACGCTTGAGCGCACTCGAGCACAAGGCAGCAAGGCAAGCCGCTCCTATGCTTGCCCATTCCGCACCTGTGCTCAAGCGCATTGCACACGCACGCTTGAGCGCACACCATTGCCACTCGAGCGCACCAGCATAGCAACAACACAACTGACGGACCAGCGCGCGCCTACAGTCGATTGCTTCTCACCTGCGCTCGAGCTCATCTTTGCAGACAACCTCAATAGACTAGCAGCAGCTAAGTAGAAAAGTTTTTTTTCAAATTCTTTTCGGTCTATTTTGTGAGCAGTTTATTTTCTGTTTTTGCTTTTCTTATTTTTGTGAATATTTTGTTTTTGTTAGTTAGTTTATTTTAGCATTTTTTGTTTGATGTATGGTTGGTCGGAGATCCTTGAACCTAGAGTTGACACTTTTAGATCCTGAATTAGAAAGAACTTTTTGGAGAAGTTGTAGAACACCTACTGAGTTAGAGACTCTTGAGATGGGAGACCAACCTGTACCGGAGAATGTGGACCTCATTAGATCTCTGAGGGATTTGTTTGCACCCGTTGAGATAAACTCTCCTTCGTGTATAGTTTTCCCCCAACTAATGCCACACATTTTGACCTTAAGCCTTATATTATCCAACTCTTACTATCATTTCACGGTTTAGAGATGGAAAACCCTTACAGTCACGTGAAGAAATTCAAGGATATGTGTGCCACATTCAAGTTTCAGAACTTTTTCAAAGAGTCTGTTCATTTGAGACTGTTTCCTTTCTCTCTTTACAATAGAGCCAAGGCATGGTTGGATTCTAACATGCCCGAATCTATCACATTGTGGGAAATATTATTGAACAAGTTCTACAATAAGTTTTTCCTAATGTCCAGAGTTAATGAGTGCCGAAATGAAATTTTAAACAAAATATTGTTGGTGTGAAAAAAAAAGGTTATAATTTCATTTATATTATTTGTTTCCCTATTTGATTCGGACATTAATAATACTTAATTTATTGAATAATTTAGAAAGGTCAAAAGGAATTAATTAAGGAAAAATCGTACACTTAATTCATTAAAAAAAATAGAAAAAGGAAAAACCCTTTCACTATTTGCACAATTTAATTATTAAAAATTACGAGTAAAAAAATTTAAAATTTAAACAAAATATTGTTGGTGTGAAAAAAAAAGGTTATAATTTCATTTATATTATTTGTTTCCTTATTTGATTCGGACATTAATAATACTTAATTTATTGAATAATTTATGTATGTAAAACTCTTGAAATATAATCAACACAATTAATTACGCTAATTAATGACCGGAGGTAAAAATAAAAAAAATGCTTCAGATATTAAAAACATGGACATGTGTCGCAATTCTAAGCACCCTCAGATATTACAAAATATGGACATGTGTCGCAATTCTAAGCACGCTCTACGTCAAAACTCGACTTTTATTTATGATATATATGATTACAGAAAACTGATTGTTTGGGATTGAGTTTTTTAAAAAATTGTGAATTGAATTGTAGGTAATGACGTGATTTTTTTTGAAAAAGCATAATTTTAAAGACTAAATTGTGATTTTACCAAACACTTAGCTATGTTTTTATAAATCACGTTTTCAAATTGTATATTTTAAAATCGCTATTTTAAATCGCACTTTATGAAATCGCAATTCCAAACGCCCTAATATTTTTTTTTAGTAAGCCGATAATATAGCATGTTGAGACATTATACAACCTAAAAGCTTATGCTCATGAGTTTGAGTCCAACAATACTATATTAACTACTCATAAACTTCTTACAAATTTTTAAGGTGAAACTCAATTATTTTAGACTCACACTTATACTCAACACAAGACACTCCTACTTTCCAAACAAATATAACAAAACAAGTATTTTTACATTTTTGGATTGAAATTTCCTAAATTTCTCAAGATAACTTTTATTTTACAATTTTAAAATGTTAAATCATTATTTTTGAATTTCAAGAATTACCTCGTATATAATTACTCTAAAAAATCAATTCAGGAAATGAAATACTTCTCTTTTACGAACCAATGATTTTAGGTTAAATTAACAAAAGATAACCGAACCCAATCCAACGGATACAACATATTACAATATATGTTGTTCAGAGCCCTGTGGTCGCGCTTCAGTCGGTGAAGGCCAACTTAAGCCGCGGCGGAGACAATTTGTTAACCTCTTTTCATAATGGCAGCGACGCTCACGCCACGTCTCGCTCGCCTTGCCCGCTACTTCCCTTTCTCTTGCCCAATTCTTCATCCTCCGAAGCCTCACGTCCTCACCTTCCGCCGGAGGCCTGGCCAACGCTTTCTCTTCTTCACCTGCCACTTCTCCCGCGGGTTCTCCGTCTCCGCCGCTGAGGGCTCTCGAGGGACAGGTACGGTCATTGTGGCTTACGCATGCCGTTTTTCTTTATGTGACGCATTTTATCAAACATGTTTATGGTAATGTGGATTATTATGTATTCTTTATTTGGTTGCTGAGAAAAAGTTGGAATGAGTAAGAAACGAATGAACAATTTCTGGATTTTGTGTTTTTTGGTGGTTTGG
Source organism: Corylus avellana (assembly GCF_965113065.1). Classification (NCBI taxonomy): domain Eukaryota; kingdom Viridiplantae; phylum Streptophyta; class Magnoliopsida; order Fagales; family Betulaceae; genus Corylus; species Corylus avellana. The sequence goes on along the minus strand of NC_142500.1, from coordinate 10,977,047 downwards.
TGTCTCATAATCGGAAAAAAATAAAAATTAATCAGTTAAGCCAATGAGGATCGTAGGAGTTAGATTAATTTGCAATGTATTTACGAGGGAAACAAAGCAAATGGTTTGGAGGACTTGGTGAGTATATTAAAATGAAGTGACAAGTGAAAAGTATGTTACTGTAAACAATCTTTTGGTTTCTTCGAAGATTGTGAGTGATTCTCTGTTTTTCTGATTTTCATTTTTCTTTTTTCTCCTCATAAGTTGACTAAATTTATCGAAAATGCAAGAGGGGGGTGGGGGCAGCCGCCTTCATTAATGAGGTCAAAGTAATCGATTACCTCTACTAATATATACCCATGCAACTTATCAAAAAATATATACCCATGCCAGCTGAAAAGCGACCCAATAACTGGCTAGGAGCACCTGATGAAATGCCAAACAAAGAGAACACAAACTCCAGGACTTGTGGGCTACTGAAAGTGCAACAAGCAATGATCGATCGATTTGGCATTCCTCTGACACATGCAACACCCATTCATTACTATATTACCTCCTCTTAATCAAGATTATCAGAAGTCAAAATCTTATGAAAAGCAGCTGTCAAGTCAAACGTACTGTTGCTGATTTCTATAGAATAATGATGAACATTTTAAAGATTCCCTATTGGTCAGTTACTATTTCTTACTAAGTAATTACTTTTTGAAGATACTTTTAAGTGAACTTCTCTCCCCCATGCTTTTTATTATATTAATGAATAAGGAGCAAGGGTGTGAGCGAGCAACGGTGATCTGCTGAGCAAAAAATGCTAGATTACTAGACTCACCAAATACTGTGGTTTCCAAATTCTCCGAGCCTTAACTGTGTAGTTTTGTCCCCCGCAACTTTTTCATTATGCTTGCATATCTAATGAGACATATTGTGAACAGAAGTAGTTAGTGGTTTGAGAAAATATGATTATCACGAATCTGTTTGTTGTCTGAACTCTTTTAACTTTTTTTTTGATACACTGTTATTTTCTTCACATTGACAAATATGAATATTGTTTCTAGCTATTACCTTCTTTCAATATAATACCCAAATCACTTCAAAGGCATAAGAGAACCACTTTCAACATTCTGCAGACTGGAATGATAATGTTGGAGCAGTTTATGAAAGATTTGATGTCATCGTAGTTGGAGGAGGACACGCAGGCTGTGAAGCTGCACTTGCATCTGCCCGATTAGGGGCAAAAACTCTTCTTCTAACACTAAATATTGATCGAATTGCTTGGCAGGTTAACATTTGAGCTCCTTATAGAGGCAATTTAGTCTTTCTGTTTAATATAGTAGTCTTCCATTTGACTTACAAATTCTTTCGGATTTGAAACTTAAGAAATTACCTTACTGCCTAGTTCCAAAAATTGTTCTTTTTTGGGTGAACATTTTTTAATTAAGTGTCTAGGGACTGGCATTGACAATGTTTAATGTCTTTTTGTTGTTTTTAATCCTATGTTATTGGCACCAAGGTTCAAGAGTTGATTATTAAAATGTTTAAGTTTATTTACATGGTATAGAATTTCTAATAAGAATTAGTTATGTGCTTAAACCCTCTGCTTGGAGGGTGAGGTCTTAGTTACAAAACCCAGTGGGTGCATGTGTAGCTACCAATGAAGAAAAAGAGGAGTTATGTATATAACCTATCACGCAACAAGCCAAAGCTTTCATTTTAAAACTCCACCCATTGCCATCACATATCTCTCTCTCTCACACAACACACATATGCTTGCGTGCACACAACTGTGCAGATCCATGCTTACAGATTCAAGGAAAACATCTTTTGATTCTTGGATTAATATGCCATAGTTATAGAGTTTCTTATTAAGAAGTTTGATGCAGCCTTGCAATCCAGCAGTAGGTGGACCTGCAAAATCACAACTAGTACATGAAGTGGATGCACTTGGTGGTGAAATCGGGAAGGTTTCTGATAGGTAATGTATGATTCCTGCATTTGCTTGAATGTACTTTGGTGAGTGACTTCTGGTTGAGAGCAATTACTACTTGCTATTGACTACAAAATACCATGTTTAGTAAGGTGGATGCTGGCAAAAGTACGATTGGAAGGGGGGAGAAGAAGTTGGCTTAAATTATTGTGCCGTTGAAAGTTTCAAATTATCCTAGATATTAAATCATTCAAAGATGTCAAGTTTGAGCCTTGAGGAGGTCTTTTAGGTGGGTGGGCAATGTAAAAAATTGTTTGAGATGAGTTTAAAAGAAATCTTTTTGAAAGCTATATCTAATGTGAAAGGACAAACTCTATGTGAACAAAGGTGGATGATGGAATTGCATGGATGGATGAGTAATAAAGGAAAGAGAAGCAGGTTTTAATAATTTTGTCATTGCAAATATAGGTCTAAATTGAACCATTTAAACAAGTGAAGATGAAGGAATGTTGAGGTGGTGTATGACTAAAATATGTTCAACCAAGCTTTTATTTTACTTTTATTTTTATTTTGTAAATGAATAATAATTTATTGAAAACGAAAACATAATAAAACCCTTGTACACGAAAAGTATATGAGGGAAACAACCACCCTAAAGTTGTCTGGATTCTAAAGAGATAAAAAAAAATCTAAAATATTCAAAGAGGAGAAATTAGGAATGTAGGTTACAATCCAGTCCAATAGAGATCTCAAAAAAGAGGATTTTAAATGAAGCACATTAGACTCGCAATTGTCAAATAGAGACTGATTATTTTCTCTCTAAATGCTCAATGTTAAAAACGCTGGAATAACTTTCTAGATAGCCTCTTTAGGATGTCCCCGCCCCGGCCCTTGAGTCCTCCAACAATATAGCAGCTCTTGGATGTTGTTAGGCATCACCAATGAAACTCCGAATAAGTTGAGAACCAAGTGCCGTAAATTGCTAAAGCACTCACAATGGATGAGTAGGTGATTGACGGTCTCCTCATTCTTTTTGCAAAGGCAACACCAATTTACAAGAGTGATACCATGCCTTCTACTATTATCAACTGTAAGGATTCTACCTCAAGCTTGCCATCCATGTTCAGGATGCAATGCAGGGCGGAACCTTAACCTTCCATACACTTTCCAGTGAAACAAGCATGGCGTTCTAGTCTTGAAAGTGTTATAATAGCTTTTCACTTCAAAGTCATGGTTGCTGGCTGGGGTCTATAACAATCTATCCGCTTTTCACGGATGGGGGTAGTTGAGGAGTATAACTAAGTGTGGAAAGAATCGCGAGATTCCAACTCCCAATCCTGGACTGCCCTAATGAAACTCAGATCTCAATGAATAGAGGTTTCTGAGGATTCCAAGTAATTTGACTCTAAGGCCTCTTTTTCACAGCTATTGCATACAATTTTGGGAAAGATGATTTGATAGCATCTTTACTATACCAAACATCATGCCAAAACCTAATATGATACCCATCTCCAACCTTGAAGGAGACAAGATTGGAGAAGATTCCCCAGCCATTCCTATTATTCTTCTAAAGGCATACGGTGCCCTCAGGCTTCCTTTTAGCACCAACTCTCACTCTGGGTCCCATAATTCTCAATAATCATCTGTATTCATCGAGAAGTCTCCTCTTTCATGAATTTCCAAAGCTATTTACCAAGTAAAGCTTTATTGAATAGCATGAGATTTTTAACCCCCAACCTTCCCCTGGAAACTGAGCAACAGATTGTTTTCCAATTCATTAGATGAAACTTGGGTACACCAGCTAGAGCATCCCAAGGAAAGCCCCTTTGAAGGTGCTCCAACTTCCTAGCTACACCGGCTGGTAAAGGAAAAAGGGACAAATGTGCTCTTGATTTGGGTAAGCGTACCACCTCGAGACAAGTAAATCTTCTTCCAGCTAGCCAATCTTCTTTCCATTTTCTCAGCTACCTTGTCCCATATGGCTTTTGACTTAAAAGAAGCAACCAATGGAAGCCCCAAATAAATCAAGGACAGAGAGGAGATGTTGTAGCTGAGAATATTGGCCAAGTCTTCCTAATGCAGCACCTCACCCCATTGCGACTAAAACCGATTTCCGAAGTTTAACCTTCAAGCTTGAAATTGCCTCAAAGTACAAGAAAATGTGACCCAAATTATAGATTTGATCATGATCTGCATTAGACATAGTGTGCGTATCATTGCAAAAAGGTGTAATATTTCCTACGGGGTTGTGTTTTGAGTGCCTACTCAGAATCATGATAGGTAACCACCAACCATAACTCTAGATAGCATCGTATTGAGAGCCCCCTTGGCGGAGGCCCCAAGAGCTACCAAAGAAGCTGTGAGGACTAGTGGACTACCATTGATCAAAATAGAGAATTGGGTTGTGGAGATACAAGCAAACATCCATTTCCTCCATTTAAAACCGAAACCAAGATGCCCCAAGAGATAGAGGAGGAACTCCTAGTTGACAGGGTCATAGGCTTTCTCCAAATCCAGCTTACAAATAACTCCTGGAACTCCCTATTTTTTAACCTGATGTCCATACACTCATTTGCTATGAGAACTGAGCCTAGGATTTGTCTCCCCCCTATAAATGCATTGACTATTCAAAATGAGCGATCCTAAGACTTGCTTCATTCTTATAGCCAGGAATTGAGCTAAGATTTCATACACACTTCCCCACCAGGCTGATTGGTCTAAAATCCTTTACTTCCAACTGCCCAATCTTTTTAGGGATAAGAGCGATGAAAATAGCATTAAGGCTTTTCTCGAGTATCTCATGCTCATGAAAGCTGTTGAAAAGGTGCATAAGATCATCCTTCACTATAGCCAAACAAGACCAAAAGAAAGCAATAGTGAAACCTTCAGGACCTGGAGCTTTGTTACCATCCATACTAAGCAATGCCAGAATAACCTCCTCTCCTTGAAATGGCCTTTCCAACCAATCTGCTTCTGCAGAGTCTAACAAGGGAACTCCAACCCATCTAATTTAGGGTGCCAATGAACTGTTTCATTAAAGAGATTCTTGTAAAACTAGATGATTGTATCATTGATCACCTTTTGATCAGAGGTAATAGTGTCATCTATACAAAGATTGGTAATAAAATTATTTCTCTTGTGAGAATTGGCAAGATGGTGAATAAACCCTGTGTTGTTATCCCCTTTTAACCAAGTTACCTTAGATTTTTGTCTCCAACTGACCTCTTGCAAAAGAGCATCATCCTCTAAATCTATTTTCACCTTAGCCCTCCTGACTTTCTCCTCTTCTACTAGAGGTCTCTCTTCTTCTAAATAATCAAGAGACTGTAAATCCTCCAATAAAGACATTCTTTTCCTCTATATTACCGAATACCTCTTTATTCCAACGTTTTAAATCCAGTTTCAGCCGTTTTGGTTTATTAGCTAAAAGGAGGCAGGGAGTACCTGGAAACTGATACAAATCCCCAAATCCCCACCGCTGTTTCACCAAATCTTCAAAGCCCTATGCTTTCAGCCACACGTTCTCAAATTTAAAAGAACATGACTCTCATGGTCAAGAAAAATGGGAAAATGATCTGATAACAGTTGAGGAAGACGATGTTGGATCAGGTCTGGGAAATTCTCTTCGCAATCCGGCAAAATTAAAACTCTGTCGATCCTGGACATAGAGGAGGGGAAGTTTTTTATTAGATCAAGTGAAAGACCCTCCGACCAATGGAATATCCAGCAAGCCTTGCTCTGAAATAAAATATGACAATTTCCACATGGCAGAGGTTACCTAAGACATTACGGTTCTTTCATTTGGGAAACGAGTAACATTGAAGTCTCCCCCATTGCATCAAGGGACTTTCCCTCAACTAAGGACCCCTGAAATCTTCTCTCACACATAGTGCCCATCTGCATCAGCATTGGGACCATAAACTCACCAAAAAGCCCAAATGAACTGGTTCAGGACAGATTTGAACCTGCAGGAAATAGAGAAAGTGCCCACCATCTCTTTAATGCATTCCACTGCCGGTTTATCCCACATTAAGAGTATAGATCCTGAGGCTCTTGAGGCTGGCAAAACAGTCCAACCCGTGAAGGATCCACCCCACAAACTCCGGACAATATCAGCTATAATTTGCTCCATTTTAGTTCCTTTAAAACACACAATGTTAGGCTTCAAATTTTTAATAAGTTTCTAATGCCAAGTCTTTTCCGGTTAAGACCTTGAACATTCCAGCTGAGAATTTTTAGATTCATAGTGGGATAGGAGTGTTGCCATGATAACAAGAAGAAGGGTGGGGTTTTGTAGGATTCCTCTTGGAATCATAGTTCATTGAACTTGACAAGTTAAGTTCTCTTCCTGCAACACCCTTACCCTTATGCCTGGATTCAATAGCAGCGAACAAATCTGAAGCCTCCTCTTCAAATCCTTTGTATGAAACCCTCATTTTATTTGCTTTGTACCCATTTAGGTTCCTTAGAATGACAACAATGATCTTTTGTTCCTATTATAAAATTGCATTCAGAGTCTGGCCATGGGGGTTACCATATTATCTTTCCCGCTATACTTTTATTTGGTGAAATGCTTGTTAATACTTTCCCATTCTTATTTTCATTGGGGAATTTGTCTTTTCACATTTGTTGGAATTTTCTGATATTCTTTTCTTAGTTCTAATCTTGCCACCTCTTTGACGTTTGTGCAATAATGTGGGTTGAGGGAATTAAAATTTGTTTAGATATCTCTATGAGAATTATGTTCTTGCTTTGTGGTATTTGCAACTAACTAATGTTCACTTTTGTTTTCATCCTCAGATGCTATTTACAAAAACGTGTTCTCAATGTCTCTAGAGGCCCTGCAGTTCGAGCATTGCGTGCGCAAACTGATAAAAGGGAATATGCCATGCAAATGAGAAACATAGTGGAAAGGCAAGTGTGTATGCTTAATCTGTGCAGAGTATTCTTTCCACCGTTTGTTTTTTTTTTTGTTGTGGCTACAGCGATGATTATATATGGTAGTCTTAAATTATTAGTTTTTGGCATGATCAATCTCATTCATAGTTCCATATTTGACTGATTTGTGGCTCATTTTGCTGTATAGTTACTAGTTAGCCAGAGAAGTATTTCCCACCTATTATATTTGCAGATTTGATGATCTAGAGCCATCCAGTTTAGACTGGAAATATCAATTCTCAAAATTTGCTTTAAGCTGTTGCTTTTCACCTGCATTTTTTTTTTTTTAAATTTTTATAGGTAATTGACAAATATCATTAAAATGTGTAAGGCCCCCCTAAGCACACATGAAGTATACAAATGGAACAAAAAAAAAAAAAAAAAAAAAGAACAACCCAGCCAAAGCCACCTGTAAAATCCCAAAAGAAAAGAACTACAAGGCATCCATAAAAGAAACCCTAAACCCGCAAAAGAGTTCTGGGCTTCATCATAACACTAAAAGAACCCTCTTGCCTTACCTCAGCTAGAACAATCACCTCTAGCATCAAAGTTTATAGAGCACTCCATGTTTTTAAGTTCCCTCCTACCTTTCGGTTTAGAAGGAGAAACCATTACCTCATGACACTGTTCCTCTTCTAGAATTGTCAAAAGATCCAAAGTCTTTTTTCATTCGACAAGAGATCCCCAGAACGGGAAAGATCTCCATCGCACATTGCACTACCTTGGAGTGGCCGACATCACCCACCTTTCGATTCTCACCAACACCTGCCCCATCCAATCCATTCATGAGACATAGAGCCCTATCCAACCCATCCACCATCCCTAACTCTCCCTCTTGCTGTTCACCCTTTTGTTTCTTTAAGCTGACCAAAAATCAATTTGAAAAGAAGGAAGAGAACAAATTCAGTTCAATGCATTGTAGTGGTTGTTCCTAATGTTATTACCATTTGATCTCAAGACAGACTTTGCTTTTGCATATTTGGCTCTTAAGATTGCCCTATTAGATAAAATCAGATTTCAGTTATCAATTCAGTCACTAGTTGTGATTTCAAGATTTTTTACTAGAGTGGGGGATGATGGAGGGTTGATGTGGTCCTTGCATCGGGTTGCTCAAGATACTAACTAGTGGTTTTATTGAGTCTTTTTTTGTTTTTTGTTTTTACTTATCAGAAAAAGACACTAATGCACCAGGTTCTCATGTGAGATCAGACAAAAGAAGAAAGGGTAGAGGTAAACGGCTGAAAGGGGTAGCAATGACTTTCATGCACAAATGTACATGAATTGGCTCACAGTGAGGTCTATACAGAAAGTTCGAATAGGGGTTGGAAAAGTGTGGTCTTTTGGGTTGCAGAGCTCATTGAATTGAGGAGGAACTCAATTCTTTTTCTATGAAATTACTTAATGGAAAAGGTTATTCTTTTTTTTGTTAGAATGCATGCCGTAATAAGTGGTACTATTATGGAAGAAAACTTAGATGAGGTGTCCAGAATAGTTTTTCTAGTAAACTGTCATTCTTAGGAATAATCCTCACTCTATTGTAATCATTTCTCCTAATATATATGGAATGAATAGAAGAGGGCTGGAAATAGTAAATCGGCTCCTCATTTCATACATTTTCTTCCATTTTTATCATGATTAACAATAACAACTACAATAGGTTTCACAGTTTATCATAGCAAACCATCACCGATTCAATAAAAAATGTACATAAGTCTTTACAACATATTTCCTTTAGCTATAATGATATATATTATATATTTCATATCCTGCACTAGAAATATATACATACAAATGCATCTAAGCCATTGCATATCCTTTATATCGTATAACTCAGCGACACACATATACTTGCATTCCTCAACCCATTAAGCGAAACACATGCATACGAGCATATCTAAGCTATAAATAGTTGATAAACATTAGTGTCAATCTCATAACATACATTTTATAATAATAAAACTTGATTATTACTTATAAAAATAAAATAAAATACATTTTATAATCATTAATACAAAACTTATGTATTGCATTTTTTCATTCATTTCCATTTTCATTCTTTCACACGTCTCTCTTGGAACTTGTTCTCGACAGCTTCTTAAGGACCTATCCTTCATTTAACATTCCTACCATTCACTGGGGCTGACCCCTTTATATCGGCATTAGGTTAACAACATCGAGGACTGGTCCTTAGGGACTTGTCCCTTAGTAGTGAAGCTGGGGACTTGTCTTGATACATTAATCTCTTATTCCTTATTTTATCTTTAGTGCACATTATCATGATGCATTCATTTGTTTCCGTAACCATGCAATATTGAACATAATTTTTTAACACAATTCTTAACACATCTTTTTAACATGTATAATCATCAAATGTACATAATCATATATCTTCATAAAATAGTCAGCTCGGCAAAACACATATATCACGCGTTAAAAATAAGTAAAATTTGTTTTTTTTTTTTTTTTTTTTTGATAACGTAGGAGAACTTTACTCAGATTAATTGCACGTCGCAAATGCATATTGTACAACAATTCTCACCGTTAATCAAACTCCTATGGGTAACGGACCCCACCCGTCAGAACCAGTTACCAGGTAATCCAGGAGCTTTCACCCCTGATGGGCTAAACAGTTTATCCTTATGCCCTGGAGGCTAAGTAAATTTGTTTTGATCTCAGTAAGTAATATACTTGCAATGTCCTTGACGATTGAGAAGGATTCCCAACTCAAGCACACATTGCAAATCACCATTAGACTCGTACCCATAACAAAACTCTTAACTTTGGTAATACCCATAGTGCTCAAAACACCTCAAACGCTATACTTTCTTAAGAACCAACCACAAGCCCAATTAACCCAATCCATAGCCAAATTTAGGGTTTAATATCAAAGCCCCCAAATTGACCAAAACCATGAAAAGTTAGGGTTTTGCTCATACCTTAATTGAATGGAGAAATTAGAAGTTCCACACCTCAAATCTCCTACCCAAAGCTCGGGTATTGCCTAGAACTCTACTACACATAAAAACCCTAAGGTAATTTCTAGGATTAAGCATCATACCCAAAAATTAACCCAACTTGTAGAAAATCTATGGTGTATAACATAGATTAAACAGATAAAACGGAGCTCCAACACCATAAATCTCCAAACTGTAGCTTGGAAGTGGTGTACGAACCTTCTCCAAGCTCCAAAAACCCAACAATGGACAATACCCACCAAGAGTGGGCGAGAGAGAGAGAGAGAGAGAGAGAGAGAGAGAGAGAGAAAATGAGAGAAATGCGATTTGTGAGCTGAAAATCACCTATTTGCTATTTATATTATCACGACTCGTCCAGACGAGTAAGTGACTTGTATGAACGGGCAAGAGCCTCGTCCGATAATTCGCTCATATACAATTACTAATGAGCCGTTATGTCTACCTTTCGACTGCTGGCTCGTCTGAACCAATTGAGGACAGGCAGCATTAATTTAATCCAGCATGTTATCTCATATGGACACCACTACGGCATCTGAACGCCATAGTAGACAAACCATTTTGTTCCATCGTCGCATGTAGCTTGTTTGAACGCTACAGCAGACGAATCATACTGACTTGAACTCACATGTAACTCAGCCGAATGCTAATTACGGACGAGAACACTGGGCAACTCGTCTGATAGCTCGTCTGAATGCCTATTCCGGACAAGCATACTGAACAACATTTTCTCTATCTTTTATTAAGTGTAACAAAAATTCCATTTCCCTTAATATTTTCCAGCGTTTTCTCATCAAAATCCTAATCTTAGCTTGTCCTAAGCCCTAAAATAAGTTGCTGTTCATATTCTCCTAATAGATTTGGTATCACATGTTTTGTTTTACATCAATTTTGGTATCCTATGTTACAAGGACAATCATGAGTTGGAAGAACCTAAAAACCCTGCTCAAAGAGTCAATAATATGAGACATAACTCTTCTTAGTTGAGAAAGTTTATAGGGAGTAGCATGCATGAACTAAATGTACAAGAAAGAATCAATTTGTGAATTTTAATGTACAATGTATTATAAATTGCAGCATTAATACATCACATATTGCTCAATGGAAGAGCACGGATTGGTCTCATTCCTGATAGAAAAGGAAAAAAAAAAAAAAGTAAATAAATAAAAAGAAGCATTTACTTCTTGGATGCTTGATTTAATGTGCAAGTTGAACATGTAGGCTCTAATATTTCCTGCATTTATTTCAAGTATAGTTCCACAGTGTTTTTCATCTCATCATGGAATTTGAAATTCATCATCAAATAAAATCTTTTTCTGTTTCCCTCTAGATGTAATATACTTTTACATGCTCAATATATATTCACGTTAAAGTTTTTCTTCTTCCTCTCTCTGAAATTTGTAACAGCTTTTAAATTTACTCACCTTGGCAGACATGAACATAACTTATCAGCACAATGAAAATAAATATCATCTATTGGACAAGAGGGCTCTAATATTTCTAGTTACTTAACCCAAAAAGGCCAATGTTTTTTTTTTGACCAAATGGTGTCTTGTTCCCACCAGAAGTAAGAGATGGACGGTGAGATCAGTAAGTCAAGGGTTCAATCTTGTGTGGGATGTGGGATTTATATCTACATAATAAAAGAGAAATGCTGCGTAACTAAATAAATAAATGATAATCACTATTCAAATTTATTTGTTTTCCATTAATTGCCCAATTTTATTAGTATACTCTTGCCTTGCATATATTTGTCGAATGTTTGTTCGTTCCTTCTGGTAACTGTTGGTCTTTGCTTTGTTTTCCAGCACTCCAAACCTTTCTATTAGAGAGGCTATGGTGACAGACATCTTATTAGGAAAGAACGACAGTGTGGAAGGCGTCTGCACATTTTTTGGGATGAAGTTCTATGCTCCTTCTGTTATACTGACAACGGGCACTTTTATGAGTGGTAAAATTTGGGTTGGTAGAACTTCTATGCCTGCAGGAAGGGCTGGTGAGTCAGCATCACATGGACTTACTGAGAACTTGCAGCACCTTGGATTTGAAATTGATCGGCTAAAAACTGGAACCCCAGCACGTGTGGATTGTCGTACCGTAGACTTTTCTGGATTGGAAGCCCAGCATGGAGATGAAGAGGTCCTTCCATTTACTCCCATATGTAGATTCTGTTGAAGTATCCAACCCAAAGGTTTAAACTAGTAGGTGGAGAGGTCCAACAACTACACATATCAATAACCAAGCACACACCCAACTGATGTGAGATTTTCTAACTTTTCTTCTCATGTCTAGGCCTAATAGAAACTGAAACCATGAACAGGCAAACTGGACTCTATACCATGTTAAGGCGTCCAACCCAAAAGCTTAAGTTGGTGGAGAGGCTTAACAAGTACATATACCATAACAAACATACATCAAACCAATGTGGGATTTTTTATCACCCCATGTCATGTCCAGGTCCAATAGAAACCAAACTTAAGACAAATGGCCCAATGAACCAATTGAAACTGAAATAAATGTAGAAAGGCTTGGTATTTGGAGTCTAAAAACAAACAAACCGGGTTTTGATACCATGTTAGAGCTTCGAACCCAAAATGTAAGCTAATGGTTGGAGAGACCCAACAAGTACAGGTACCCATAACCCAGTACATACATCCAACTGATGTGGGATTTCTTAATAAGTCGAATAGATAAAGTTATGCTAGGTGCAAGTTTTCTGGTCATGCTTTGCAATTTTATTTGTGCAACCAATTCATTAGTGTGTAGGTCATATGTCATTATATACCTTGGCTGGAGATTGCAATACGCTCACCATGTTAATGTAATGTATTAAAGGTAGTCAATTGACTAGATTCATAACTCTGTTCACCACATCACTGTCTGGGCAGAAACCAGAATGTTTCATAGGTTTTCCTGCTTGACTGGGCAGACTACCTCTTACTGGACTTAAGGTCATGAAGCAGTATTCTGCATATTACTAGCTCCTAGGATTTTATCTCTCTCATATTGGATGAAGAATAACCTGTGATTAGCTTTTGATTTAAATAGTGAATGTTGATGACTGATAAATATGCTTGATATCCATGTCTTTAATGTGAGTTATCATTAACAGGTCAGCTGGTTTAGCTTTGATCC